>NC_085031.1:8889607-9189607 GCF_963692335.1 Osmerus eperlanus
GAGGCAACATGATCCAATCAGAGAGACAGTGTTCTATCAGCACGGAGCGTCAACCGTATTAGTCCTGTGGAACTACAATAATTGCCTTAGTACCAAAATGTATGTTCTTGCACAGAATGTCTCTGTCTGTAGTAAAAAAAAAAAAGAAGAAGTTTGACAATGAGTTTGAAGAACTTGAAAGATGTATTACCTGATAAAAAGGAAATCTGTGTGTGTGTGTGTGTGTGTGTTTGCATGGTGTGTTTGGGTTCTGAGTATTTGAGAGAATAGTTAACAGTGAAGAACATGTAAAAGGTATTATAATGCTTTACGCGTGAACTAGTTGGTAATTGCCACAGATGAATCGGCAGTGACTGATGGTGTGAATGCTATGTAAGTATGTATATTCTAGATGAGGCTTTACATGTGCTTGTATGTGTGTCGTATTTGTGTGTATGTGTGTGTGTGTTGTAATTGTGTGTGTTTGTTTATTGGGTTGACTCGTTGCTGTATGTGCCAAGCTCCTGTCCCACTGTAGTTTGTTTTATCACTGCTCCTCCATGTTTGTAGTTCTATCATCTATCGTCAATTGTAGTCTAATGAAACCGACATGACTTCCTCTCCATGCTGAGTCATTAAAACTACACGCAGGTAAACTTATGTGTCGTGATTTTTTCGCTACAATGTGTGCATGTGTGTGGACTGGACTGACTGAGTTTGAAGACATACAAACATACTGGAGCACACTGCTGCAGTGTAACACACACACACACACACACACACTCAGGTGCATCCTGGTTCAACCTGGTTTGTTGCAAGAGGAAACATGGAATGCCAGGTGATCATGAACCCATACAGCTACAGTCTACGTCAGAACAGGTATGCAGCCTTTCCTCCCCTGTTGAGACAAACCTGTTCAACAAGGATTCAGGATTAAAACCAGTTTAAGCTTGATGAAAGGAGTGGCTTTCGATGTTTTTGGAATATGTTTATACGTCAACAACTTCCTTCACGACACCGGAGCAGGATTAACAGCTGCTGGGAAAGGCCTCACAATTGTAAGTGGTTGGTGTTTTGTATCTAAAATGGAAACATTATATTTGTATTATATTTGTTTATAACAGTTGTATTTAGGAGTGTACATGTATAATATTATCGTGATATTCATTACAGTTAGATTAAAAATGTGATGATAGAGAAGGACAAGCACATACATAATACCAAAAATACTAAAATTACTTATGGCCTCATACTTTACCCTGTAAACATTCTATGCATGATTACTTTTAGAACACTGCTAATTCAACAGTGAAGTGCCGTACATATTTAAATGACGGTTTCCTGAGAGAACAAAACTTGAGAAAAGACACAACAAGTCATTTCTGATCATCCTAGGAATGTTTGCGTACATGCAAGCATGAATGATGTCAAACATGTCATATCCTCACTGCAGATTTGATGGACTCGTCAAGGAGGTAGATGTGTTGTCTTTACAGAAGCTATTGACCCCGTCTGCTTCAGGTGTGAGTCAGGAGAGATCCTCCACCTGAGGCTGCCATGAGTCTGTCTGGGGAGAGAGATGAGGACAGCACTGCCTCTGAAACAGATCCTTGTGAAGGGAGTCCCTGCATTGAATCTAAAATGTGAGTTATAAGGCTGATGATTGGCTTCATGTTAGCTGAATTCTTGCTTATATTTACAGTATGATTCAGAGTAAATGTATTATTTGTTTTTGAGAAGCTTTTCCATACCCCGTTGGTTGTCTGAGCTAAGAATTAAGTTGCAAGCAGGAAGGAAAACAAGTGCCAAAACTAAATTTCAGATCTCATGCTGTACCCACATTGTCACTATCATGAGGACTATGTTGACGTTTACTGACAGAGTCACGCAGGAGAGAACAGGCTCCCATGACCCAAGAAAATTGGAGCCATTGAGGGAAAAAAAGTCTATGGAGGAACCAATCTACTTCAAACAAGAACCCTTTCCAGCAGGAAGGTAAGGGTATTTTCTCTTCAGGTTTGCTTCGCCCTTTGCTATTGTATTTCATCTATCTATGCTTGCTATTGACAGATCACATGCTATTGACTGGGAAGTTCTTCGAAACAAACACAGAGACATGGCAGCTGGTAACGCTAGCAGTAGGCCTACTAGTGAAAGTGAATGTAATTTGGTCAGGGGAGGAAATTACGGCATTTCTAATCTCCTCCATGCCTGTCTCCTTAGCAATCCCTCTCAGTTGCTTTTAACATATACTTTGGTTTTCCAGGGACTCATTAAACCAAATACCACAGGAATGTAGCAGCAGCCTATGGACATTTATTAGACTCTTTATTCAAATGTGTTTATCTGGCATAATTGCTGAAGAATTATGAGTATTCATCCTAAAATATAGTATATTATATTGAGTGACTTCTTAAAAACTTTCATTATATGAAATAAAGGGAAGTGGTAAAAAGGAAAAGAGATTGGTGTCCAAAGGAAAAGAGATTGGAGTCCAAGCCCAATTTGAAGGTTGCCGACATGTGGACCTGTTTACTAGCTTGTGTCACATTAGATTTTTTTTGTCATTCATAACAAGATAGTGTTTATCATCTAACTAATGTTGAATTAAGATAATATCCCTATAAACATTTTCCTCTTATGGATTTCATATTATTTCCAGTCAAAAGAAGTAATAATTCCTGTCCTGAGCACTCACGTAATGTTTGTCCAAAACAGTGACCAATGTAAGAAATCTGAATCAAACCATCAAGATGACGTAATCGCTATTTTCAAGGTGGGCTGATAACATGGATTTGCAGCAGTAACTGTTTGTAAATTTACATATAATATAATACTTTAAATCAAATAATCTGTTTTAGTTGCTAGAACAAAACATCATCACTTTAGTCAGGAAACATCTAAAGATATTCCAAGGGCTTCTACACGAAGATTACCCGGAGTCTATTGAGAGTCAAAAGAAGGAGGAAGAACCAGTTGATGCTGAGTTTGAAAACACGGTCAGAGATGGAGCTCTGAAGATCACATTGCATGTCCTTAGGAGCATGAACCAGAACAAGATGGCCGACACACTGGAGAAAAGTAAGATATCTGGCATTTGACATTGAATATACTAATATCTTGGTAGTGCATACAAAATATATAGAAGTTGCTTTGTGGACGAATGATTGTTGTACTACTGGGAGTAAATTCATGGTCTTCCATCCAGATGAACTAGTTGCTGTATGTCAGCGTCAACTGAAATGCAGCCTGAAGAAGAAATATCAGTGTGTGTTTGAGGGAATGGCTGGCCAAGGAAACCCAACACTCCTCAACAACATCTACACAGACCTCTTCATCACAGAGAGTGGAAGTGGGGGGGTCAGTAATGAACATGAGGTCAGACAGATTGAGACAAAATCCAGGACACCGGCAACGGCAGAGACACCTATCAAGTGCCAGAACCTCTTCAAACCCCTTCCTGGACAAGGAAGATCTACCAGAAGTGTTCTGACTACGGGTATTGCTGGCATTGGAAAAACAATCTCTGTGCAGAAGTTTATCCAAGACTGGGCAGAAGGAAGAGCCAATCAGAACATCCAGTTCATCTTTCCACTTCCTTTTCGAGAACTGAATTTGGTGAGCGGTAGACAACATAGTTTGATGACACTTCTCCATCTCTTTTGCGCAGAAACCAAAGATTCAGGAATCTCCAGTTATGAAAAGTACAACGTCCTGTTTGTCTTAGATGGTCTGGATGAGTGCCGACTTCCTCTTGACTTCACAAACAACGAAATCTGTTGCAATGTCACAGAGACAACCTCAGTGGATGTGCTGTTGACCAATCTGATCAAGGGAAAACTGTTTCCATCAGCTCTACGCTGGATAACATCCCGACCTACAACAGCCAATCAGATTCCTTCCGACTGTGTTGACTTGGTGACAGAGGTACAAGGGTTCAATGATCTACAGAAGGAGGTGTACTTGAGGAAGAGAATCAGTGATGAGAACATGGCCAGCAGAATCATTGAACACATAAAGATGTCAAGGAGCCTTCACATCATGTGTCACATACCAGTCTTCAGTTGCATTGCAGCCAAGGTTCTAGAGAGACTGTTGAGAGAAGCAAAGACTGGAGACATGCCCAAGACTCTGACACAGATGTACACACACTTTCTGGTGTATCAGACCCAACCGAAGAACCAGATGCATCCAGGAGATCACAAGAGAGATCCACCCTGGGATAAAGAGACCGTCCTGAAGCTGGGAAAACTGGCCTTCAAACAACTTGAAAAGGGCCATCTGATCTTCTATGAGGAAGACCTGAGAGAGTGTGACATTGACGTCACAGAAGCCTCAGTGTACTCAGGAGTGTGTACTCAGATCTTCAGAGAGGAGCGTGGGCTGTACCAGCGGAAGGTGTTCAGTTTTGTACACCTGAGCATCCAGGAGTTTCTCTCTGCTCTGTATGTCTTTCTCACATTCAAGACAAGTGGACACAATCCTCTGGTCAAACATGTGAAACATTCATTTTCACTGAAGAGCAAACCAGAGATTGACTTACACAAGACAGCTGTGGATCAAGCTTTGGAGAGTGAGAATGGACACCGAGACCTGTTCCTCCGCTTCCTCCTGGGCCTCTCACTGGTATCCAATCAGGCTGTCCTACGAGGCCTTCTGACACAGACAGGAACGACCCCACAGACCAATGAGGAGACGGTCAAGTACATAAAGAAGAAGATCAAGGAGAATCCCTCACCAGAGAGGTGCATCAACCTGTTCCACTGTCTGAATGAGCTGAGGGACTGCTCTTTAGTGGAGGAGATCCAAAGCTACCTGAGCTCAGGAGATCTCTCCCAAGCCAACTTCTCATCTACACAGTGGTCAGCTCTGGTCTTTGTGTTGCTGACCTCAAAAGAGAAGCTTGATGTTTTTGACCTGAAGGAATACTCCAGATCAGAAGAAGGTCTTCTGAGACTGCTGCCAGTCATCAAAGTCTCAAAAACAGCCTTGTAAGTACAGTACATAAACAGTTCCTTTAGTCCTTGTCTCATACCCTAACATCATATTTGCTTACAAATATATATTTGTTGGAGATTAAGGTTACATGTTTTAATTGTTATTTTTTTGTGTGTTTAGGCTGAATACATGCCATCTCACAGAGAGATCGTGTGAAGAATTGTCTAGAGCTCTGAGCTCTAACTCCAGCCACCTGACAGAGCTGGACCTGAGTGACAACAGCCTGCAAGATACAGGAGTGATGCATCTTTGTGCTGGGATGAGTCTCCACAGTAGACTGGAGACACTCAGGTTGAAACGTTATGTCAATTTGTGTTCAATCAGCATTTATGTCTTCACAATAAACATACTCATTGTAATTTCCTGTCTAGGTTAAACAAGTGTTGCCTCACAGGGAAATGTTGTGAAGTGCTGGCCTCAGCTCTCACCTCAAACACTCGCATGAAAGAGCTGGATCTAAGTAACAATAAGCTGCAAGATTCAGGACTGAAGCTGCTCCATGCCGGACTAGAAAACATTCAAGTGTTGAGGTGAGATATTGTTGTGGGAACTTGACCACAGCATACATATTTCTATTGATTGATACACAAGGTGAACGCCAATGCTTCAAACAACAATACAACTACTCTACTCTTTGATGTTTGCAAACCTGGAGGAGAACACTCGCCTATCTAGCTCTTTGTGTGTCTCTAAAAGTAACAATGGTTCCAGTAGGCTTTTTATACACCCTCTGTCGCACTTCTTCAGCTGACTGCTAAAACAATATACCATTTTTGGTTCTAGATTTCAAATTGGTATTAGAATAAATGGATTGTTTTGCCCATACTGAGGGGCATTGATGATATATCATGTTATCTTCTGTCAAGGCTGAGTGCATGTCATCTCACTGAGAGAAGCTGTGAAGAGTTGGCATCAGTTCTCTGCTGCCCTTCCTCCCACCTGAAGGAGCTCCATGTGAGCATGAACCACCTTCAGGATTCTGGGCTGATGCTGCTCTCTGCTGGACTGGGTAATCCTCAGTGCCAACTGGAAAAACTGAGGTTTGCTTTATTTAATGTTGATTAACTGGGTATGCTGTTTACAGTAATGTCTTAATATCACAATATGTGAACATTTTGTTTTTCCTCCATTTCCTAACTAGTTTGTGTGAGTGTCAAATCACAGAGCAAGGCTGTAAGGCCTTGGCCTCTGCTCTCGTCTCAGAATCCTCCCACATGAGAGAGTTAAACCTAAGTGACAACAACCTGCAGGATTCTGGTGCTAAACAGCTCTCTGCTGTTCTAGGGAGTCAACACTGTAAACTGGAGACCATACAGTGAGTTTAATAGGGCTGAGGAATATCCTTTTTTACTGATACACTTTTTACTTGATCTAGTGAAATGATCATTGTCATTCATGAACAGGTTGTCATTCTGTGGTGTTGGAGAGGAAGGCTGTGCCTGTTTGGCTTCAGCTCTGAAGTCTAACCCCACCCACCTGACACAGCTGGACGTGAGTTATAATCACCCAGGAGACTCAGGACTGATGCTGCTTTCCTCTGCACTAAAGGATCCCAACTATAAACTCCAAATTCTCAGGTAAAAACTGGCCATTTCTGTAATTGGTTTAACAAACTGACTTAACGAAATGTTTATAAAATTCCTAAATAACTCATTTAATTTCTCTCACAGAATTCAGCCTGCAGGGTTATGCTGGTCATTAAGAAGGAGTATGTTTATATGCATTCTGCATTCACTGCACATTCACACGGAACGAAAAGCATTGCTTTTACAGCACCATCATTCAAACTGCTACATGTGGCAGTCTGCTTGCTTCCAAATAGATTGATAGATTTATGATTTATTTTTTCCTTGTCTTCTTCATTAGATACCTGTAATCTCACGCTGGACGTCAACACTTGCCACAGAAACCTGTCTCTGTCTGATGGGGGCAGAAAGGTCACATGGAAAGGAAAGAAGAATTCCTATTCTGATGACCCCAAGAGATTTACAGACTGGTCCCAGGTGCTGTGTAGCGAGGGCCTGACCGGGTGCTGTTACTGGGAGGTGGAATGGAGTGGGTTAGGGGGCTTCATCGGAGTGGCATATGAAGGAATCAACAGGGCTGGGAAATTGAATGACAGTTTGATGGGGCACAATGATAACTCATGGTGTCTAAGCTGCTCTGGTCACACTTACACTGCTTGGCATGGTAATATAAAGACTTGCATAGACGTGCCGATGTCCAACAGAGTCGGAGTGTATCTGGACTGGCCGGCTGGCAGTCTCTCCTTTTACAGCATCTCTTCTGATACGTGCACCCTTCTATACACATTCCACTCCACATTCACCAAGGCCATCTACCCTGGGTTCTGGGTTTGGGAAAAAACATCCATGTCTCTATGTTAGTCATGCAGGATTCAAAGAAATGTGAGCGATATGATTTGATGATTTGAGATGATATGATGAAATTTGACTTTCTCTTAAGTCTTGTAGACAAGAACACACACAGGAAGGTGTTTTATCTTAAAGTTAACAATAATACGTGTTCTGTATTTGGATTGTTTTTACTGTGAACAGACCAGTGGTTTCACTGCAAGCTGTATGACATTCCACCCACTAGAGGTCATGTTTTTCTGAAATGAAAGCTGTTGTCTTCAACTCCAGTAAAGTAGTCTGCATTACCTCATCTACCACTGAGTTGGTGCATACTGATGTACCGAAGACATACTTTATATACTGTAATTTCATGATAACAGTTGTAATTAATGGCCTCTCCACTGGAGAAAACTGTCACTGTCTAGCATTAACTTGAGAGGTAGAGCTAAAGTGAATTTCCCGTTCATGTTTTCAAATGTGGGTGGGACAACCTTTTTTAATAACTGAGGATGCTGCCGTTAAATATAATTTTCTTAGTAAAAAGTGTGTGTGTGTGTGGGCGGGCAGGGGGCTGACAGATTTCCAAGTCACATACCTTGCATTGGTTTATTTAGCGGGCAGATAAAATTGTGTACTGAATCTCATCGATTATAGTGCAATGTTAGATTGTGAATGTGATGAGCATTACTTCACAATATGGTTGACATCAAAAGGCATCTATAATTATAGAGAAGGAAGACAAATGTACTTTTTCTTATACTTGCATATTGTATTGTTTCATTGTAATTATACCACTTAATCACATTTTATTTAGTAGCGTTATTAATAATGGACAAAGAACAAAGACACAAGCACATCAAAGAAGCAATACTTTATTTCTAGTGCTGTACACTGAAGGGAAAATAAACATTGATGGAATGGTTTACCGTGTGAGTGAGAAAGGGTTTTACATATGTGAACATATCCAAACTGCGATAGCTGACATCACACATTTTTACTGACTGTTGTTCTAGAAGGTCTGAGGGAGGAGGCCTGTCACTAACCTACACAACATGTGCACTCATACAACACTAGGAGCTACATTATACAGTAGAACACATTTCTAAAGTGGGGTGAACTCCGTCGGAACAGCACATTCTAAATCAATGTCACTAAAACGGTTTAATTACAAAATGTTCAAGTTGCATCACATTTGTTGTTTATCTGAGATCTGAACACAAACACAACAGACATGTGGGCACTTAATTTTCATTTGGCATCACAAATAGAACCATGAACTATAGGGGGAGGAGGGTTAAAGTTGTAAATGAAGAACAATTTAAATGTACAAAATAGCTGAACTTGTCATCAAATTATACGTCAAAATAAACGTCTTGATAAGTCAACGACATTGAGAAACAATAAATAATAAAACTGCCATATGAAC
The DNA here is from genome assembly GCF_963692335.1 of Osmerus eperlanus. NCBI lineage: Eukaryota > Metazoa > Chordata > Actinopteri > Osmeriformes > Osmeridae > Osmerus > Osmerus eperlanus. Next base: position 8,898,368 of record NC_085031.1, read on the forward strand.
AAGAGGCCAATGTTTTGCATGTTCAGTAAGTGGCTTTACATTTTCTTGAATTTAGTAAGGTTTGGAACAAATACAGTACATCAGTTGTCTCCCTTGTCTTGTTGTCATTACGTAGGTCTATACCTCCCACCCACTCACTCAAATTGTGTTGACCAACTGTGTTATTGTAGAATTGAAGATGTTTCTTACACCACAGAAGCAGACATAACATCACCATAAAGTCACCAGTTGATTATTGTGATATTTCATTTTATGTGATGGTTTAGATTCAATGAAGCATTCAAATACATATAAGTACCTCTAGAAAACTGAAACTTATTTCAAAGAACCTATAAGGTGTGTTGCATCAATATTTGATGGAATATCAAACATTCTTCTTCTATGGTTGAGAGCTGACGTCTACCATCTAAAGTCATGGAGAAGGTTTTACAAATGTTTGTTGATCTGTGTCATGTGTAAGTAATCTGAAGGTTATTGGCCTACATTGCATGCATAGAAATTCCATGCTTTAAAAAGTACCCTGCTTGTGCAGTATTGTGTTTGATTTAGTGTTTGTAATGATGACATTGTGAACACAATTGAACTATTGTTTAATTTATCACGGAGCAACTTTGACCACCCAATTCTGTATCAATTTACAACCCTTGAAAAGAATTAATTCACCTGAAACATACACCTTTGAAGCTGGTCCGTGATAAAACTATTAGTAACATTTACTTAAAATTACTGTGTTAACACTATACCCTAGTTTACATAATGTGCTATGTCATAAAAATAAATAACAAATGTAATAGAGGCTGCAACTTAAACGTGATTCCAGACTATCAGTTTACACCATCCAAACAACTGTCTTTTCAACAGGATGTATTAAAGCAGGGGGCTTTGTCACTTGCGTAAAGAACCTCCCTCCACCAATCTGTGAACATCAGGCATCAAGTCCCTCCCACTTACATACAAGGACCGCCTCTCCGACACCGCAACTCTCAACTCCGTTAACCATTATTTAATCATTCAATTATTCAATTTCCCTTTTTTCAGGGGAGACATACAGAGGCCTGTTTAGACATGAGTAGGTTGGTAGCAGCTGAATAAAAAGCACCTAGTCCCTCATGTTGCCGATTACTTCACGGTACGGAGGGAGAAAGGGCGCACGTCTGAAGATTTGAGACATGCCCAGTGCTCCTCCTCTGCACTATGAGGGATCAGGTGAGGAGGTGAGGAGAAAAGAGGCCACGGAGACACACAAGGTGAAAGGTCAGAGTGAAGGCTTCTGCATGGCACCAACGATGGCGTTATGGGAGGATGAGCAGATAAGTGGATGAGAAGCTAATCTGTCCATTGCTCCACAGTTTGTGTGTGCGTGTGCGTGTGTGAGAACAGGGTTACTGTAGGTAGCGGTAGACCTTGAAGCAGTGGTTTCCAGAGTCGGCCACCACCACGTGACCGTCGGAAGTGAGGGCCAGGCCCTGGGGGCCGTACAGGGGGTCTGCTGAGGTGTTTATGTAGGACAGGAAGGAACCGCTGCCGTCAAACACCTGGGTCACAGACAGGGGGAGCGAGGGAGGGAGAGAGAGGAGAGAAGAAGAGAGAGAAGAGAGAATGAGAGAGAGAGAGGGACAGACAGATAAAAATACATAAATACACAAACACAAATGATCCAAAAGGATCAAACTGGCTAGAGACCATTACATTGGAAAGAAATCTAAATTGCTACCTGAATACGACTGTTGCCCCAGTCTGCTACTATAATGTTGCCGTTGATATCCACAGCCACTCCTGTAGGAGCATTGAACTGGCCGTTCCCCTCGCCGTTGGATCCGAACTTCAGCAGGAATTCCCCCTCCGTGTTGAACACCTTCACAGAGTGGTTATGGAAGTCGGTCACGATGATTTCATTGTTGTGGTTGACCGCAGCAAAGTGAGGTCCTAAAAGGAACAGGTTCAGAAGAGACTGAGGTTGTGATTTGGTAACAATAATACAGGGACTGTCAGTTTGGCATTAACTGGAATTTGACAGTGGAAATGGTTTGCAAACAATCACATAGGAACTGGAGACATGATAAAACGTGAACATGCTCACGCACACCTTGAAAAGCAATGACATTAAAGACAATTAAGCAACACAAAGGGAAAGTGAGCCCTTTTTGATAGAATGTCCCTTCACAAGGTCAAAAGGTCAGAAGCCAAAGGTCATGGCTCTTGACTGGGCGTCCTAGCCAGATTACGATCCTCATACTGCATGCAGGTGTGAGTAAGGTCAGACAGGAGGAAAGGGGAGGGCACTTATTACCATTCAGTGTACCTGCAAACTGCCTGTCGCCATTGCCACGGTTACCAAACTTGGTGACTAGCTTGCCGTTGGGCTGGAAGATGAAGACACAGCAGGCCTTGTTGTCCACGATGATTATGTGGCCGTTCCTGTCCACCGACACACCCTTGGGACCCATCAGCTTGCCAGAGCCTATCTTAGTCTGGAGGAAGACAGGAAGTAGAAAGAGTATTGAAACTTTGAGACCTTATTCAAGACTCTGTTCAGACTGACATCCGAATGGATTAGTAGCAGCTGTGTCTCTGAGCTAATACTTTCCCCTATCCAGTCACGTTAGATCGGATACTATCCCAAGGGGAGGAGGAAGGAAGCTACAGACTCTTTTAGTTCTGGAGTTATACTTCCAAGAATTCTCGAACACTTATAGAGTTCTAGTTCCGAGGCAGGGGATACTAACAAAATTGTGAGCCTACGGGCTAGCTGATGGTAGTGAGGTCAAGGAAGCTGAGGGTCCTTACCTTGAACTTGCCGTCGCTGGAAAAGATGCTGACCCACTTGTTATCATAGTCAGCAATGATGATGTCACCGTTGGGGTGGACAGCCACGCCTGTCGGCCGCTGCAGTTGCCCCGGAGACCGCCCCCTGACGCCAAAGCGGCTCTTAAACTGCCCGTCATTGGTGAAGATCTGTACGCGCGAACACACACAAATGCATCCATTCAAGCACACACACAAAATACTGTTTAATTACATCCTCTTGAACATATGATCTACAACTATATTTGCTGTGGACCTACAGAACAACAATTGGGAAACAGTCATTTGCACACAAAAAATAAAGTGACCAAGTGTAAGTTTCCCATACCTGGACACACTGGTTGTTGCTGTCAGCGATCAGCACCTTGCCCTGGGCCGAGGAGGCCACGCCCTGTAGGTTTGTGAACTCTCCTTTGTTTCTTCCCTTTGTTCCTGGAGAGCAGAAGTGACCGGAAACTAAATATCAGTCCATCCTTTCTCAAACAATAATATAACAGACTGTTAAAATAATAACTCTAGTGGATATCTACAGTATTTTGATTCAGCCTGGATCCTTGTCAACTGTCTTGAGTTTGCTGTTGCTTTTCCAAAACATTAGTCGCACAGTGGTGACATGCGACGGTGACAAAAAATATAGCTCATAATAGCTGAGAATAATACACTACAAGTGGTTTAGTTAATCCACGACTGTTTGAAGTCAGAGAGGTGTTTAGTTCACATCATAGAAGAAAAAGAAGGCGAGAGAGAGAGAAAAGGAGGGAAAAACAGAGAATCAGAGCGCTGGGTTGAAATCTATATCAAAGAAAGCCTTTGTGTCTGACGTCACAAAGACAGCTGGTCTTTACCGATCCTGAAGATGAGATCGTCCTCGATGGGGTTCTCTTTCCTCTTCCCGGTGCTGTACATGCTCGCCGGCCTCTTGATGGCCTTCTGCTTCACGTGCCCGCTCCCCGGCGACTTCAACCTCTTCTTCACGCCGTCAGACGTCGGCGACACGTCGGCCGACTTGGCGGCCCTGATCTTGAACGGGCTGCCTCTGATATGCTGGTCGTAGAGGCGCAGCGACAGCGTGAAGCTGCCCTCCTTGGCGGCGGTGTACAGGTACTCGTACGTCCCGTTCTTGTTGTCCAGGATTTCGCCGTCGCCGATGCTGCCGGCGGGCGTGGCGATCTCTGCCGTGATGGCGGCGTTGCCCATCTTGCACAGCTCGCCGTCTTTGTCCTTGGTCGTGATGGTGACGGAGGTGGGCAGGCCTGCCACGCACTGGCGCAGGCCCTCGCCCGTCGCCACCGTCTCGGACGCCACGGCGTTGGTGGTCACGATGGTGCCCAGGTTGTGGATGGACTTCTTCAGGCCGTCCGTCTCCACCAGGAAGTCCAGCTGGTGGTTCTCGCCGGGCTGCAGGGGGAGGTCCTGGATGGCCAGCTCGCTGAGACGCTCGCTCATCTGCTTCTTCACCAGCAGGACCTCGGCCTCCGTGCCGTGGCTCAGAGCCTGCTCCGTGAACCTGCAGCTGTTTTTGATGCCCTCCTGGCCTTGCAGCAGGGTGTCCAGCTGGGCTTGGAGCACCTGGGGCCCCCCCACACACACACACATGTGCACAGACAGACACACACACAGACATGCACGCACGGATGCACATGTGCAGAGACACATGTGCAGACGCACACACAGACACACACACAGAGGAGGAAAGGACAGACACATGTTAGATGCAAAAACATATACATATTCTGAACATGTTGATGAGTAAACACAATCATGCACACCTAATTACACACACACACACACACACACTTACAGTACCTGCATCTGGCTATCACACTCTTCTTCACCTCCCAAAGCAGAAGCCATTAGCCTTCTCTCTTAGAACCAGCCCTCACTGGGTAGGAAAACTACACTCAACCTAACTATTAAAAAGAGAGAAAGATACGAGAAGAGAGGGGAGGGGAGAGCGAGAGAGAAAGAGACAGAGAGAGAGGAGAAGAGCGATCACGCCCAGAGAGAAGGACCGAGAAAGTGCTTCATTTCCTAGCGCAGTGCGCTGGGGAAACCAACACCATGGTGTTGGCTGTCAAATCTCACTGCATACAAGACACACCCTACCTCCAACATGCCTAACAGTACATTAGAGTACAAAGACACAGCTCGTAATACACTGATAAAGAGATACAGACCTAGCAAAGTCGTATAATAGAAGAGATAGATAGATAGATAGATAGACACTACTCTCTTTTTTTACTTCAGTCTGAGGACTGTCTTTGCTGTTCGCAGAATCATTATCCAATCATGTGATCAAACTCCCAAAGGGGAGGAACCTTGGGGGGGTTGGTAGCCAAGTACAGTGATTGGGTCTCTGGGTTGGGGTGGGGCTTCAGCTCATTTGACCCCCTCCCTTCACCTCTCTCTCTCCCTCCCTCCCTCCCTCCCTCCCTCCCTCCCTCCCTCCCTCCCTCCCTCCCTCCCTCCCTCCCTCCCTCCCTCCCTCCCTCCCTCCCTCTCTCTCTCTCTCTCTCTCTCTCTCTCTCTCTCTCTCTCTCTCTCTCTCTCTCTCTCTCTCTCTCTCTCTCTCTCTCCCTCCTCCCTCCTCCCTCCCTCCCTCCCTCCCTCCCTCCCTCCCTCCCTCCCTCTCTCTGTCCTCTGCCCCTCCCAAGTCTAGATTTCTTCATTTATCAGGCCAGTTGGGCCCAAGGCACCAGAGGATAAACATTGTATCTAGTGTTGACCAGGGGCTCAACAAAGCCTCAACTGTATGGGTAAGGATTACAGAAAGTGAAGAGTTTTCTACGTGTAAATTATATACTGATATATATATATATATATATCACATATCAGTGATACCTTTATAGAAAAAATAAAAAATCTAATATACATATATTTTTAAATCATTATGTTTGCCAACCAGGAGAAAATTCCTGCTCTTATGTTATCAGTTTAAACCTTTGCTTTCACCCTCACATGTAAACATCCACATTACTTGACATTTCGCTTGCACCATACGGCATATTTGAACCAAGAGTTCTTCCAAGTTTTCACACATTTGTTGTAGCTGTGCTCTGACCTTTTGCTTGAGACCGTAGTTGACCTCCAGTTCCATGAGCAGGACGCTCTTCCGGACGTTGAGGGTCTTCTGCAGCTCGTCGAATGTGGTGTGGATGTCCCCCTCGATTGAGCTCTTCTGATTGGTCAGCTGCTGCAAGATCTCTGACAGTACCTGCAGGGCCGAGTCAATCTCTGGCAGCCTGGGGGAGAAAGAAAGAAAAGAGAGAGAGAGAGAGAGAGAGAGAGGGAGGGAGGGAGGGAGGGAGGGAGGGAGAGAGAGAAGGAGAGAGAGAGAGAGAGAGAGAGAGAGAGAGAGAGAGAGAGAGAGAGAGAGAGAGAGAGAGAGAGAGAGAGAGAGGGAGGGAGGGAGGGAGGGAGGGAGGGAGGGAGGGAGGGAGAGCATTGCAAAGAAAGACAGTTAGGAAGGAGAACAACTTGAGGGGAAAAGAAGGAGTGGTTATTTCCCTGGGTCTTAATAGCTTGGTGTCCCCCAAGGGTCCAAGCTTGGCCCTGCCTGTTTTTCATTTATTCCATTGTAATGGAGGTTTTCCGATACAGAAGGGCACATGCTGGGGTACACAACACCAAAATGTGGTACCTGTTTTTGACAGCGTCCAGCTGGCCCTGCAGGGAGGCCTTGTGTTGTTCCACCACGTCTCTGAGGGGAACGGTGGGATGGTCGCCATGCTCGCCGCTTGTACACTCCTGACACATGGCCGTCTCACATTGTGGGCAGTAGAACTCCATCACCTTGGCAACACGGAAGTTCAGAAGTACAGAGTTTGTTGGCACCAGGAAATATTCTACTAAGTAGGAACCGTGCCAGTGGAAACTCCTCTGAAGCACAGGGACTTAACACGAACAATACACCCCCAGGAACATTAATAATGGCTGCCTCACTGCAAATCCCATACATTCATGAAAATAAACCAGTTGATATGGGGACCAAAGAGACTGAGGAGAAGAGAGGTGAGGGGGCCAGAAAGAAACAGAGAGAGAGACAGAAAGAGAGACAAAGTGAGAAAGAGAGAGAGAGTGTGACAGAAAGAGAGAGAGAGACTGTCATAGTCTGATATGTCATGGCTAATGAAGGTCGACCCAATCAGAAATGATCAGAAATGTCAGTCGAAAAAGGCTATCTACTAAAAACAGTCAGCTGCTCAGTTTAATTATTGAAAGGTACATCACGTGTGTGTGTGTGCGTGTGCCTTACATTCCCCCCGTGGTTGGGACAGGAGAGCGGTTGACCCGTGGCGACGGAGGCGATGGTGTCAAGCGCCGCCGCCTGGTGGGTGTGGCTGTCGGCCGGGCGCTGCAGGACGTCCATCAGGTTGGTGATGAAGAAGTTGCTCTGGAGCGCCGCCACGCCTTTCTCCGGCAAGATGGACGTCTGGCGACACACGGGGCACGACAGCGTCAGGCTGTGGGCCGGGATGTAGTTCTGCAGACACCTAGGAGGGGCAAGGAGCAGGCATCCAACTGAGGAGGGGGTGGGTAAGATCTAATAAACACTCCAATAAGAAAAGAGGAGGCACACAAACACACACATACAGACACACACACACACACAGATAGCAACTAAGCAAATTAGCCTCTTGGGTCGGTGCTAGTTGCGTCATGTGGCTCTCTAGCGCTCTGCAACAACGAGAGCAGAGGAGACAGGCTCTGTGTTCTCCGTAGCACAAAGACAAACAGACTTGGAGGATGACACTGACCAGCCCCAGAAGTACTATGAATTCAGGGTGACACAGACGGCAGCCATTTTGTAATGTTCTTGCTGTCATTCACTGTAACTGACTGGCTTAAACTACCTCAGGAATATGCCCACATCTTTTCATTAACTAGCAGACACACTCAACACGCATAAACAAACACACAACCCACACATCACACAAAAGAGCTAAGAGAAAGGAAAAGAACATGTGCACTCACTTCTCACAGAATGTATGCAAGCAGGGCAGAACTTTGGGGTTGTCGTAGCGATCCAGACAGATACTGCAGATCAGGAACTGCTTGTCGATCTGGTGCACCACTGGGCTGGGGATGCAGGAGCCCTCACTGGCCATCCTAACACACAGGGGTCCCTCCGCCTCTCACCCTGCGCCCTGCGCAGAGGGGGAGAGAGAGAGGGTGAGGAAGGGCGATGTGTGCAGGCTCTCGTACGTCCTCCACACACCACTGGGTGCCATTTTCAAAGAAGAAGATCAAAGGTGGTCACAGATGCAAACACACAGCTCAGGAACCACACCGACACGCCTGCAGGGGTGCAGGCGGAGACAGTAAGAGAAATGTCCCACTGACACACACGTCATACATCCTTACCCTCCTTCCTCCAACAGACAGAGGAAATACAAAGACTCACACACACACACATTAAGGGTCAATGACAGTGTGCAAGCTAAACAAACATCCTATGGATTGTGTTTACTATGTTTGCTAGTAGAGCATCAATAGGACAAGCTGTTTGACAGTTTGGTCATGTAGTCTATAGAACACACTTAGATAAGACTGTTTGTTTACAATATCTCTCACTCAAACAAACTGTTGAATTTTTCGCAATAAATCCCATAGAACCGGATAGTCAAACCTATATGACTACTATCCAGTACTGTAGCACATCGCAACATCACAACAATGTGCTTCAATCGAAAGCTTAAATTACTTTCTGAAGTAATTAATGACTGAAGTCAATCACTTTAAACTGTAAAAAATCTCTCCATGTGACAACCTGACCCAGAGGCTGGTTGAAAGGTCAAATTCAGATGATGGAAACTGCCTGAATGATGGCATCCATGCCAACTAGTCAGACAAAGCAGAGGTTTGCCATAGAGCATGGGCCATGTTCCAAACTGACCTCTAGCCTCTAGTTCTAGCATCTAGGTATAGCCCCTATAGATAAAGTGTATCCTTGAAAGGATTGGACTGATTGTTGAACTACAGCCAGCCGATTGAAGAGCTAGATGGAGGTGAGGCTGTGCTACATTGGAAACTAGTGAAGCAGTGAAGATGTGAGCTTGTCCCTGTAGTTAAGGGACTACAGTGCTGATCTTTTCCAAGAGAAAGTACTAATAAATATTTGATTAGGTCTGGAAAGCAAAGTCTAAACAGCAGGTCAGCACAGTCTGCAGATAGTCGATGAACGCTGACTCACAGCAAACACAAACAGCGTACAGACTTCTTCAACATCCTATACCAAGCAGAACATGAACTCATTATATTGGTATATAGGCTGCAAGCTCCACTGCCATGTACCCAGAGAGTCTTGATGAGGAACTACATTGTATGATCACATCAGTCCTGGATAACCTGAACCACAGATGTTTTAATCACAGCTTACATATGGATGATAAACTTCCCCCAGACCTACCGGCATAGTCATAACATCTGGATCAAAATGACCAAACCCTTCCTGTCAACCTGTCAGGTTTTGAATATCTATCATCGAGGCCTGCTTTAACAGAGGGGCGTCAGGGCTAACTGGAACAGATCTGGTACCTGACAGACAGTAGCTGAGCTTAGAATATGTGTCAGCCTCTTTACCATATTTAAGACAGGCAAAGAAACAGGCCAGGCCTTGCTGCTGTTAAGACCCCCAGGGAGAATCCTGCTATCTCGCTGGCTCTCTCTCTCTCTCCCTCTCTGTGTCTCTTGCTCTGTGTATGTCCCTCTCTCTCTCTCCCTCTCCCTTTCTCTTTCTCTGTCTCCCTCTGTCGAGTACAGTATGTGCCAGAAAATAGCTTGAGAGAGGAGAGAAGAATGGGGACCCGTTGCCTTGGCAACCAGGATGGAGAGGAGGTCAACTTCATCCATGTGACTTTTGTACATCCTAGTTACCCATGTTGGCACTAGTCTGCTTTTTAACAGTGACGGCATGATTGACAACAGTATTGATCAGTGGTGTTTTCTCTGATAGTCGAAAGGGAAAGAGGGAACCCTGTTACTTCCTGATATATTTGTACCCTAACCACTCCTTTACTACCACCCCCCCCCACCCCCTACCCTCCCTCCCACCGCACACACACACACATATAATCTGTAGCCACAACGAATGATGCCTGAACAATTCCAGGAAGCAGACAGGCAGATAAGTAGTGCATGAAATATGGAAGCCATCATTAAAACCTTCAGCCCTCAAATCCCTCTGTCAGCCACATCCCAACACAACACATGCCAACACAACACAACCCCACAACCCCTGTCCTCTGCCACACTGCAGGGTGAGGATGCATTCCGCTACAAATGTTACATAATCTTTATATAAGACAGTCTGTGCCAAATTAAATGATTTCTGCTGGATTGATCGATCTGAGTGTGGAGCAGCAGTGTGTTACAGTGTAGAAAGCATGTTACGGCTTAACTCACATGTAAAGTTCAATTTTGCTAAGCAAATATTTGATTTATTGAATGCCCCTATTCCACAGCTGCACTTAATACATTGCTACTTAATACATGAATACCCTCATTCATCACTCAATCAATACATAAAAAGCATGAAATGCTCTTTTATTTTACCACAATACTGGAATGAATTGTAAATAAACAAGTCGGAGCACTTACGCGGTCCACAGCACCGACTCCTCACAGCAATCAACAGGCGTCACCCATCCCTACACACACTGTCACGACCACAGTGCCTGCCAGCCAATGCAAGCTCACAGAACCAGACTGTACCATGTCCTGCCAGTCAACAGGAGCTCCATGACGCACCAGTGGAGTCACTCAGGGTGAACATCGCCCCGCATACTGCCACTGGGAGAGGACTCTACCCCCCCCCTCCCTTCCAGGTAGAGATGAGTTGATCCGGCTTTAAGAAGCGCTAAGCCATGAAAGAGATGACGATATGTACGAGGAGAGAGGGTGAGGGAAAAAAAATTAAGATGGGAGGGCGGGTGGGGGCAGAGGGGGAGAGGGATTCATTGAGAGAGCGTCGTGGATGTGTGGACCTGCATCTGTACTCAGAGCCAATCAATTCTTGTTACATCATCCTCCCTCCCTCTACCCCTCTGCCCTCCATCACAGTCTCTTTCCCTTTCTCTGTCTCCCTTCTCTCTCTCTCTCTCTCTCTCTCTCTCTCTCTCTCTCTCTCTCTCTCTCTCTCTCTCTCTCTCTCTCTCTCTCTCTCTCTCTCTCTTCTCTCTCTCTCTCTTCTCAGTTTCTCCTGCCCTCTCTCTCCCTCCCTCCTTCCCCTTCCGCCCATCTCTCTGAAGTTAATGCTGGCTCACTGCAGCTAGCACAGCTAACACAGCATCCTGGGAAGGGTGGGCAGCAGCGGCAAGAAGCAGAGAGTGGATTGGCTGACAGCATGGAGCCCAGCCAATGTGAAAGAGAGCAACCGGTGTGGTTCAACTCAGGGACCAATGACAGGGCTGCTAACACCATCAGAGAAAGTATCGGTGTGTGTGTGTCTACGCATTTTGCTGACTCACTGCACACACCGGCGGAGAGTGAGAGAGCAAAAGCTGAAATAGAGAGACATGCTCGGAGGACGGAGAAGGAGAAAGAGAGAGGGAGGGAGAGAGAGAGAGAGAGAGAGAGAGAGAGAGAGAGAGAGAGAGAGAGAGAGAGAGAGAGAGAGAGAGAGAGAGAGAGAGAGAGAGAGAGAGAGAGAGAGAGAGAGAGAGAGGGGGGGGGGGTGGGGAGGAGACTGTGAGGGAGAGAGCGTCGACCACGATCAAAGAGCCAGTCAGATATGCCCACGCATGCAGGCACATATGTGCACACACACACAGACCCAGACACACACACACCATGTCAACAGTGAAATACTGCATAGGTGAATTGAGGTCAACAGAATAGCTCTACAGCAGAGAGTCAAGCCATCTGTAATGTTATCTCAACATGCTACTTCTGAAGGCACAGTAACTCGAGTCAAACGTAACCCACGAATGTGTGCCTGCTTGGAGAGGCGTGACAGAATAGAATACAACAGAATAGAAACTTGAGTCTCAATCCCACAGAACAAAAGTTCTTTCTTGTGAACTGGTTGCATCCTGTCTACATGACTACACACTCTCATACCTCACTGCTTCACTAAGAAAAGCGACTTGCACAAAGACAAGAGAAGACCTGGACCAAAAAGAACGCCAAAGACAAAGCGCCCTACGCAGGGTCCACTGTATCTATTGAAGGCAAAGAACCCCTTCCTTTATGGAGCCTGAATCAGAGAGCCCTCCGCCCAGCCTTGAGCCTAGACCCTGGCCCACAGGCCGCTGGTAGAGAATACTGATGAGACGGCATTCTCAGCCAGGCCTCATCTGATGGGAGAGGAGTCCACTCCGAAGACGGCACGTTAAACACATCACTGACCGTGCCTGGCCGAGTCCTTCTGAATCTGAGAGGATGCACACACACTTGTTAACAATCCTCACAGAGTTTTTTCTGCTCCAGCGTCCACAATAATGAGCCAGTCCGACACAGAACACACACAGAGCAGTGTGTTCCCTCTCACAGTCCAGACTCTGGGGCGACATGGTGACTCATACAGGCCCGAGGCTTGAACCTAAAGTTGAAGGTAAGTATACCCCCCCCCCGGCGCCCTGACCCCCCCCGCCCCCCCCCTTTCGGTCTCCTGTACTCACCAATCCTGTTTGGAGACAGTGCCCCTGCTCACAGCCCCCCTCACTGTTCTGTCTCGCTCAGCTCAACGATCCTATCAACACTCCTGCCCCTCTTTCCCTCCCCATCACACAACTCGTTCCAGAGCTCTGACCTCAGCTGTTTTCCCCCCCCTCCCCCCCCCCCCCCGTCTCTTTCTCTCTCTATTTCCATTTCTCTCCATCCCTTCACTCTTTGGAAAGTGCCCTGCCAACACAAAATCCCTCGTCACCCTGTACAATGATGATTCTACCAGAAAGGGCCGCTGGTGCTTTCAAAACGTAAACAAGCCAGAAAGACAGCGCCCAAGAGACATCCTGCTGTACTGCTGTACAGGACACACACGTACAGTAGAGGCATAAGGACCCTGTCCCACTCACCAACACTACACACACACACACACACACACACCAACCCTACATATCACCCCCCCCTGCAAACACACACAAACACGTGCAGCAGGGGAGCAGTCTAACGCAGGCTCAGCGTTTTGCCACCAGGCACTCCTGCAGCTGGTCAGTGTCAGACACTGAAGCTGCAGCGAGTGCAGGGTATTTACAGAGCTGGAGAGACCGTGTTAAAGAGGCCCAGCGTCCCACCGAGGAATCCTGAGAGCCCAGCACACACAAACACACACACCTACGCACACACACACACCTACGCACACACACACACACACACACCTACGCACACACAAACACACACACACCTACGCACACACACACACACCTACGCACACACACACATACACAGATATGCTCACACACGCACACACAAACACACACACACACACACACACAGATATGCTCACGCACGCACACACACACACATACCACGAAGGCAAGGGTAGTGGGAGAGGCTTCACATTATTAATACTAGTCAAGTCCCCCCACACACAGGACACTCCAACAGCACCAGGCCTGCAGCCCTCCCTACAGACCAGCTAGACACACACACCTAGTGACCGATACACACCTCGCTGAGACAACGACAGATCCACACCTAGCTGTCCCAGCCACTTAAACTTGCCTCAGATGGACAACCTGACAGGAGTCTCATGCCATCACATTCATCACTCTTCAAATCCAAACAAGCAACTCAGCACAGCTGAGTGGTTGCTGTGCAAGTCCTTGTTGGGTAACTAGGGGCCACCATCACCATAATCACACCAGACATGATGATGAGGGTGATGTCTTCATACCCCCCACAGGAAGGCATCTCCGTCACTTAGCTTGAGGGCCATGATGAAAGCAATGTTGAGAGGTCTGAAGTGAGGATTTCTTAGCTCTCCTCTCCTATAAAATGAGGATTTACGACAACAGTGTTTATGGTTTTCAATATGAAAAAAATTCAATAAGACGACATTCTGCTTTTACCTTGTGTGCTTAAATGTTTTAACATGAACAGACCCAGCATCGTATCCCTGGATATCCCAATATCCTTACCTTCCTCCATCATCCTATAGAACCCACACCACTTCAACCAGCCATTTGTTCATCCACGTCAAGATTCATATATTTGAAGATGACATTCAGTAGTTGCTTGGATAATCCCAATCTGGAGCGCAATTTCTGATTATGGTCTGTTCGCAGGCTCTGTGTGCTTTATTGTTGGCAATGGTGAGAAAAGCCCCTCCCCCGGTTGAAAGGACAGTACGCACACATACACACACCACCCTCACACACACACACACACCACCCTCATGCACATACACACCATCCTCAGACACCCACACACACCACCCTCATGCACATACACACCATCCTCAGACACACCACCCTAACCCACACATACACCTCCCACACACCACCCTCACACACACATACACACCACCCTTACACACGTGTACACCATTCTCATGCACACGTACGCAATCCTCTCACACATACACACACCACCCTCATAGACACACACTAATCTAAAATGTTCACCAGAGAAGGGATGATGAGAGATTATGGAGGGCGGCAACACGGTCAGGACCCTCACCATCCCCCCTCCTCATCCCTTCATCCCCCCTGCTCCTCCCTCCCTCCATCCTCCCCTCCTCCTCTTTCATTACACCACCTCTGTCTCCTCCTCCACGTCCCTCCATCTCTCCCCTCCTTCTCTTCACTTCAGATTGCCCCCTCACAAAGCCACTAATGGATTGAAACAGGTCACTCTAGTTCAAACAACATATAACTGCATAGCAGTGCTTGTGTGTGAGAGTGAGTGTGAGAGTGTGTGTGTGTGTATGAGTGAGAGTGTGTGTAGGTGTGGGAGGTTATCAGCGTGGGCAGACAGCAGCATGACGTCAGTATGAAGACATTAGAAACTCTGACACAGGGGTGACAGCAAATGTGTATTGATCTATGTGGTAATGAAATACGATATCTAGCTCCAGCACTCAGCTGGTATCCATTATAGAGACAGTTAGAGTATTCGGTATCTGGTCTGGTCTATGTATTTAATGCGATAAACCTGGTTTTAATACACTGGCTTCATTACGTAATTTCAGACATAACATTTTTGCAGGGGATTCAATTTGACATTACCAAGCTGACATACTAGAGTATTAGACCATTTCCTTTTCAGTTTGAGAATAATTGTATTCAAATGAACCCGTTAGAAGGAACACTGGTCATATTAGTCCTCGACATGGTCTAGTCAGTGATTGGTTGATAGTTGACAGATATGCAGCGGGAACCTTTTTCCTCTGGCCTGTCACTAACACAATTGCAGTCCCTTATTTGAGGTCATTGTAACACACACAAACACACGTACACACAAAAAGACACACACACAGTATTGTCTCTGCATTGCCCTATCTTCCGTCCTCAGGCTGTGTGGTTAGCAGATGTGGATCTGAGGGACGGTTACCCTTCAAGATGGTTCTGGAACAGGACTGTTACAAACATTCACACACATACACACTCAATTAAAATATGTGTGCTATACGGAAGTACCTGTATTAAACATGCAAGCTCAAAAGTCAACGTTATAATGTGGATAGCGTTGACACAGTGAAGCAGACTCACATAATATCAAAACCAGCAGAGATCTTTCAAGTGAAAAACAGGAAACAGGAAATTAGGTTATTCAACTCACACTAAATAACTGCAAATGTGTCACAGGCACCCAGGAGTAATAAAGAAAAGAAAAAGAAAGTATAAATGCCTGCAAGGGACACAAGATCTGAGCAGAGGGGAAGATAATTGAACACCTGTAAGATGAAAAACGATGTAGATCTTAAGCATGAACTAGTTAAACTAGTTGAACATGTAACACATGCTTGTTAGAGCATGTGTTACACCATGTTTATAGTGGGTTATTACAGGTGCAATGTGGCACTTTCAGTTTGTACAGGAGGTGCACACAAACAAATAAAGACACACACACAGTGGTCTTTTCTTGCAGATCATCTCTAAAACTTCACTCATCCCCCTTCCACCTTCGTCGAACCAAATCTCTCCCTACTAATGTCCAGCTGTCCATTTCTCTCTTCCACTCCTCTCTCCCTCTCCAGCTTCTCCCTCCATCACTGACAGTAAACCCCAGAAGAGCAGCACTTACTTCAGCTCCATGTCTGCTCTCCTTGTTTTCCTCTTCCTCAGTGTGAGAATGTCCACGCTGCCCTCTCTGTCAACTAATCCTTCTCATCTCTGACACTGTGTGTTGCGTGTCTGTGTGTGTGTGTGTGTGTGTGTGAGAGAGAGAGAGAGAGAGAGAGAGAGAGAGAGAGTGAGGCTGGTGTTATAATAACGCAAACAGACTGACAGGAAGCTGCCGGGGTGAGCAGAGAGGGAGGGGGAGGGGCCCTGTCGTCAGGGGAGATGAAGCAGCCAATCGCAGGGTCGTTTGGGTGCTCAGGGGCGGCCCCATAGTGTGTGTGGATCTAAAAAGCCCACAGAGGCCGGAGGGAGGAGAGAGAGAGAGAGACAGATAAGAGGAAAGGGAGTAGGAAGGGATCTGCTAAATGACAGGAGCAGAGAGGAGGAAACAGGACGTGGCTGCAGCCAGTCAGACTGTCGATTGACGTTGTCATGACATGTTGTGTCGTTGTCATGACATGCTGTGTGTTTGAGCGCCGCAGATTAAAATGTCATATTTGAAGAGTAAACAACTTGCATACAAAATAAGCATACAGGCATGTTTTCTGTATACCTGTTTGCAAAAAATGATTAAACATTAAAGTTATCATATCTAAGGTATTTGCCTTCTAAAGACAAACTCGTAAGAAACTGAAAAACAGACTCAGAGATCTTAACTAAAGATCCCCTGTGAGGTAACGGATGAAGTCATGGATGAGGTCATTGTACCCAGGTACTAACACACAGGGAGCTCCAGGCACAAGTCCCACAGTGGAAGATCCCCCCCCTGAGCTTGGATGGTTTGTTAGCTTTAATAACAAACACATTCTCTCCATCTCAAGTCTCCTGTTTTTTTCTCCAGAGCTGATGATGACAGCTCTGAGGTAACGGTTGGCATAAAAACTACATTTCCTACTCATTAGCAAGGGAGTATGTAACTAAATCAAGATGGCCACTGTAACATTTCTTCTTCAAGAATTCTGAACACAGAGTTGTCCAACAAACTAATTTCAGCACTAAAGCAACTGTAGTCATCTCTTCCATGAAATAACATTTAATGATAATTGTTTTGCTCCCCCCCCCCACCCCCATCTCTGACATTCCATGCCCTTCCTATATTCGTGTGAAAAAGAAAGAAAAGACAGTAAGGATAAAAATGACCCGGCTCCACTAGACCATGCTCCAGTAGACCAATCACAACCAATGATTTGAGGCCCTAACATGAGATCCACCCAGGAGGAGGATGAGAGGAGACAGGGTTTTGACTGTAGCCTGACTGTGCTGGCGGACATGAAGAGATCTGGAGCAGCGTGGTGACAGCAGACAAGGCACAGCGTTGGCAGAGCACTCCTTCATGCTTGGTGGAAGAGCGGCTGCAAGAGCCTGGTCGGTATACACACGCACTCGCACACGCACAATATACATTGTCATAGACAAAACACACATGCTTGAACGTTCATTTTGCTTCACAGACTGGAACAGGTCAGGTCATCAGCGCATAAACCTTCCTCTTCCATCTGCCATTCCCTCATTCAATTTAATTCAATTCAAAAAAGGTCAGTCCACAAGATCATCTCTCCACACTCCCAATACACCAAGGAGCGCACTGAAACATCACTCTGCGCTTCCGGTACCAAGGAAACCAGCTATTGTGGTGTGTGTGAGTGGGCAGGGGGGAGCGGGCCACCCGTAGACACTATCAACACGCCTCTCATATTGCAGAACTGAAGTGAGACCTCACCAGGGAAGCAGAGGAACACAGCGCTTCAACCATGCGGCTTTACATTATATAAGGTGGTTCACCAAAGCCTTATGTGATTCATATCATGTCTGAACAGCATATTGTACACAGGTTAAGCATGATTAGGAATCACCCAAATAATCCATACATGTAGAAGACAAAGCCACATAGTATAAGCATGCACACACAAGCGCACACACACAAACTCAAACACACACACACGTGGTCATGGATCACTAAACAGGTTGGTTTCCAATTCAAACCAATTAGCTCTAGCTAGTCAAAACATCACATGCATGACCCGTAGTCCAGCTCTCATCCAGACGCCCATCGACCTCTATCTTAACAGAGGTCAGGAGGTCGCAGGACAGCACTGCCCTGGGCTTCTGGGGCCTACGGTATATTTCCAAACTGGAAAGCATCAATACTCGCATCGACAGCTTTCCCACACCACTGGAAACAGTCAATACATTCCTGAGTGTTAGGATACAGGAAATACAGACTGTTAGGAGACAGGGAAGACACTGGTAGGAGACAGGAGAGGACAGACTATTAGGAGACAGGAGAGGACAGAAGACAGGGATTCTCTGTGTGCACCATGTGACAGACATACTGAGGCATCGAGACAAAAAGGAAAGCAGACACAAGTGACAGCAGTTGGGTTCGACTCATTTTTATGCTTAGACAACCTTGAATCTAGGCCTAGAGTTGACCTCAGGACTTTGAGTTATGGCTGTTGAGCGACATTGAGCAAGAACGCCTGGGAGATTACATACGTACAGCAATACTTTTAGGTTTGTGACTGTAAAGAATAGTGACTTCATTTCCTGACAGATTCTGTGCTGTAGATTATTACATACAGTAAATATAGAATCGTATCCCTTGTGACCCTGTCTAGGGCTGCACTGCAGTGTTGCAGCAGAGACAGAGCTACGCACCCTGCTACATACTGCACCATTCGCTACTTCCTGGTCTCACACACACTTAGCTGTGATGTCAAACTACAGAACTAAAGTACAATGCACCTGAGCTTGGGTCTAGGAGAGAGGGTGAGGAAGGAGAGCGTGACAGACAGACAGAGAGAGAGAGAGAGAGAGAGAGAGAGAGAGAGAGAGAGAGAGAGAGAGAGAGAGAGAGAGAGAGAGAGAGAGAGAGAGAGAGAGAGAGAGAGAGAGAGAGAGAGAGAGAGAGAGAGAGAGAGAGAGAGAGAGAGAGAGAGAGAGAGAGAGAGGAGAGTGAGTGGGAGAAAAAGAGAGAGAGGGAGAGGGAAATGGAAAGAGAGAGAGGGAGATTATGTAATACGACTTTACAGTCCACGGTCTCAATCTGCTGAGTGGTAGAAAGGGTTGGCAAAACAGGAATGTAAATTTAATGAAAGCATAGTGGTCTGTTTGAGGGAGGCAATCTTACTAATTAATGTGATGACTGGCATCTAAATGTGTGCGTATGGAAGGCTGACCATTCACGGAAGGAAAAGAATACAGTAAATCCCAGCATTAGTCTTGCCTTGAACCACAGTGATTGACAGATCATAAAGTATGTTTTTAAAGCTAAAAAGTCCTATATCATTAATGTATGCCATCCATAAATGACCCAATTTCACTGCATGATTTCACTGATCCTCCACTTTCAATTTTATCATTTAAGTTTGATGATTGATGTCAACATGATGTGACAGAGGATGTCCTTTTAGACAAAGCACTACCTAAGCATATTCACATGACCACAGTAGTCAAGGTCATAACATAGCAACAGTACACTCACAGGACCTGATACAGCTCTTACGCATACATTTAATATAAGAAACCCTCTGGTTGTTGATCTAGAATAAGTTACCATCAATCGTTTTAACATTTACGGCTGTTAAAAGAGATTTAACTTGGGACAGTGCCAAATGTAATTTCTTGAAAGCACTACTGGAGGGGGTCAACATATGCCTGATGATGTCATAGGCTCTCTGGAGACCTTGAGCATCATTCACAAAGCATGAGTCAGCAATACAGAAAGACAAGAATCCCTTCCAGCTTTATATCCACTCACTTCACCCATGTAAAATAATATAAATACATCCTAAATAGTGACTGTCTGACCATGTCAAAGTCTTATGCGTGCATGATCTGCCAAAGTAAATTAATGTTGATATTGTGGATTGATAACAGGTGTCCGGCAATAAATTAAACCACTGGAAGTTGGAGAGACTTTATTATTGTAATATTTCATTGAGGGGTTAAGTGGTTTCTGTGGCAGTGATTGGAAATTCAGACGACTACTTTGACTAGTATAGTGTCATATTACATTAAAGTAACAGAGACAGAATTGTACCAGTTCGACTTATTAAGTCCTGCATGAAAGTATAAAAACACTGCAGTCTCTTCAGAGTAAACAAGGCAATCTAGCCTGTAACGGAACACAACCAGGTTCCTAATTTATCATAACACTGTCACCAGTGGATACACATAGGTGTGTGTGGATCTTAAACAATTAGTAAAGAACTTGCACCATGTACTGCATCAGTGGTCAACATCGTGTAGATGACTACGTAGGTAAAAAAAAAAAAAAAAACGTTAAACAATACTTCGCTTTTCCATTCGCGTTTGACATAGTAAAGATCACCCGTAGTTGACGCGCTCGAACCACATTTTCAACAAACTGCGATATCCCAAACAATTAACATGCGATTCAAGTTCACGCACCACACTCCTGTACACATAGCTTACATGCCGTAGCCTACATCATGGGAAATTGATGACTAACGACCTTTTTACTCACGTTCTTTCACAGCAGATGTGGTCACTCTGCGAAATATTTTGAATTAGTTTGAAGTTCTCGCTCTCCTTGCTGTGCCTAGACAAGAGATCCAAGGGAAAGCGCGTCTTCACTGCCAGATTCAACGTATGAAGTGGGGCAGAGCAACGTGTTTCTGTGCAGTTAAAGGGACATCTGTAGCGACTGTCGGGCATGCGACCACAGCGGGATACACATGCATTAACCAAATCCGCTTAAAAACCACATCAATATTGCATTCATTGCAATGCATGTGCATCAGCCCATGCACAGAAATAGACCTAAGATTCATGCAGTATTAAATTTCTTTTTATCAGTTTAATGTTAAGGGTTTACATAGCCTACTGTTCCTCGCACTGTTCGATGTTACTTATATATTTAAAAATGTTTAGCTATCTTTGGCAGATGATCCTACATGATTCCTCTTCTGCATGCAGTGTCAAGGAGGGCATCCCGCGTGCTCAAACCCTTGGTCATAGTAGTTTCCAGGGGAACCACTCTCTGCAGCCCCTCCTTCTTTCCTGAGGGAGGCTGTTGCCATAGCAAACATGCATTATGCAGCAAACCTATGAAAGCCTCTTTTGAGACTTTTTTTCTTATTCAAAAAAAGGGGGGGAAAGAAAGTTATTTGCATTCCTTTTTGATTACAGAATTCATTGATAGTAACAAGGGAGAGGCACGCTATGGGATGTTCATGTGTTAATGTGTGTGTGTGTGTGTGTGTGTGGGGGGGGGGATTAGGGTATTTTCTTTTGAAAAGAAGTGCACTGCCTATGCTACATTGTGAGAAAGCTAAGATAAAAACACAGTGTGCCGAACACTCATGCAGAACCTTGTATCATATCTCAGAGCCCAAGGACTTCTCTGCTGGCAACTGAAGGTGTGGCTGAAATGTATGCAAAGCAACATAATTATCTGTGTAACTAACTACTCACATCCTACAGACACTCTGATTCCTAAAATCAGAGTATTAGGTTGTGTGACACTCTGCACCTGCTGCCACCATTAGCTCAACAGTGCATGATGGGATTAGAACACACTCACACATGCACGCGCACACACACCTGCCTGCAGTAAATCATTAATTGGTCCTTTTGTCTTATTGATGATGTTATGGTGTTGATGTTAATATGGTTAGTGAATGACAGATGTCAGAACATCGGTCTTCAAAATAAACCATGTTTTCTCTGTTCATCCTAATCATTCCTTCAAAATATATTTCAACAGATCTCCACTGCAGGCAAGAACATGTAAGACTAAATAATCCACTGAATCTTTAGAACACCAGACCTCCTGCTGAGTCTCACTAGGGGTAACTCAGACATTACAGCGCAGTCTGGAGAGATGTAATTGGACCCACCTTCTCTATGTATTTATAAATGATTATGAAAGTTTTAGATAAATGGCTGGAATGAACAAATGAACAAACTGCTGCTGCAAAAAAACTTTGGAAACACACAGATGTATCAGTTTGTGTTCATTTCATAAAATAAAACTCACCTCTATGATCATAGTTTTAATTGAATCTAATTCAAAACATGGGGTAAACTATCTGCATAACAAAGGTACACTATGGTGTATTCTCAGTCAGGGCCCTTACCCCATGGTTGGCATGGTTTCTTTTCAGTCTTGGATGCAGTCTTTGTCTCTCTCCTGGGGGAGGGCTGGTTGGGCGAGCGTGTAGGGAGGGGTGGTTGCCACTCTCTGATCACATCATAGAAGGATCTGGAGACAGGGGAGAAGGAGCCTATCACTGTCACAACAACAGAGCTAGCCTGATTACATGAGCATCAACCTCAAACAGGGACTTCCTTGAGGTGGGGTTGTCGCCTGTGTGGTGTGATGTTTGATAAAAAAAAACATGAAATTCTAGGTGCATTATTTTGAAATGTTTATCATTATGTGACCAGTTAATATGAATTCTATAGAAACCTTTAAGTTCTGATGTTTCTATTCCTGTGCATGTCAATGTATATTTACACACCCACTAGTGGCTGAAATCCTCATATGACATGAGGACTATCTGGAGATATGCCTGCGAAGAAGACTTCCTCAGTCCCGCCATTAGCCTCTTAGTGCTAATCACTCTGGCCACTGTTGACGTCCACAAGCTAATCCAGCTAGCCACTCCAACGGGAATCAGTGAGTGTTTGATCTAGAGGGGTGTCCCACAAACTAGCTGATCGTGGTGATGTGGAACAGTCCTTTCTATAGTGACATGCTGATAACATCGGGCCCTAAATGGACATTTGAAAGATCACCTGTGTGTTAATGTGACACATGGTCCTGTTAATGTCATTCAAGCTTTTCAAACACAAACGGATATAAAAATGTACACTGTTCTAAAACAAAATTGGCAATTTCTTCATTTAAATCCTAAAATGTACATAATTTAAGCTCTACATTTTTTCAAAGACCTTATCAGTGCAATGCAGTGTACTATCAAAGTCACAATGTGCAGTGGAGTACGCTCAAAACACAGGGTTAGTATCTGCTGCAGCACCAGCCATGGCTGCCACTTACCCTGGCCTCGGTGCTAGTATCAGCTGAGTCTTCCTGTTTACCAGCTTCAAGCAGCATCCTGTTTAAAACGCTCTCGTCCCCCGTCAGACAAACAGTTCCTCGAGGAGCTCAGTTGAAGCAATAAGAAGAAGAAAAATCACTGTCTTTGTTTTGAACGCTACTATGCCTCGCCACTAATAGGTCATTGTGGTGAGAATAAACTCTCCAGGAAATATGAAGTGAAAGTGAGGATTCACCTGTGCTTCAGGTGTACAGACTGAGCCAGAGCAGGATTAAGTAGGATTGAGGCGAGGGTATAATCCTTGGCGCATGAGAAGAACGATGTTGATCTTCAGGATAAACGTGTCAGGTCATGAGACACTGCATTGAAGACGTGGCTCCAAACCAGGCATGGTGACCGTCACCTCTCCTGCTGGCTCTGTAGTCACTTCAGGGCATGAACCTGCAACTGAGAGAAGGAGTGTGTACTACTACTAATGCTCTATTATACTTCAGACATGAGTAGAATGAGTGGAGTAAAGACATTACACGTATGCTTTAACCACTGATACTAATACTAAGACTACCAGTATAGTATCTCTTCATTTCCTACTGTAATACTAATTCACAAACAATTTTTGATTTGTAATCAACCAGTAGTTAAAGTGCACATTCTAAGAATGTTTAAAAAACTCTAAATACTTTGTGGCAAACTGTAACCTGGCCATCCTGTCTTTTCAAAAAGGTTTTGTGGACAGGTGAAACCAATAACTTGATGGTAAGTGCAAAGTATGGAGGTGGAAAGGAATGCTCAAGGTCCAAAGCATAGCACATCATCTGTGAAACATGGTGGTGGGGATGTTATGGCCTGGGCATGTACGGCTGCCACAGGTACTGGCTCACTCATCTTCATTGAATTGTTGCACTGTCTAAAGGTTGCAACCAAAATGTATGAGAATACACTTTGATAAAACCTGAGAATGTGCACTTTAACCACTTTAAATCGATAGAAATTGTGGAATACACAGTGAAATCAAGATTGTTTGTCTCAAATATTATGGAGGGCACTATATAGTCAACCAAGACAGTGTACTATCAGGGAAAGTGTGCCATGGGCATCTGGTCTAGAAGAGTTATAACTCCTTACCATGTTGTAACAATGTTAAAGTTTGATGTCCTCCTAAATGGCAGGGACCGGCAAAAAGGGACTGGCAAATTACTGCCACCTGGTGACTGCATTACCGCAAATGCGTGTTATTCATTTTTTATATGACTAGTGGGGGAAATAGACCACAAATTAAGGAACTACTGCTCCCATGTGGCTTCACGGCCGCAAGTGCATGTAATTCATTTTTCCATTTTTCCTTTCCATACACCATGTCTAGCTACCACTAGATAGCAGCAACATACTATGGAACTACTGCGACTACATGGCCGCAGGCAAAGGTTGTTCCGAGTTCACAAAGATACAGTAGCTGGCTAGCTGTACTGTTCATATTGTCCTGTTTTTTTTTATTTAATAATTTGTATTATAGCCTACTGTAGCTTGTACAGTAAACTAGCAAACCTGTCAAAGACTGACATAAAAAAAATCTGCAGTTTCCGTTTACTTAGCTACACTCATAGTAGCAGGAACTTTTTGTCATAATTTTTATATTGATGGCATTCAAAGAGAACACCCTTCGCATATGATACAAACAACTGCCAACGTTATACAAATGAGTTTATGTTGTGGTTACTGTGGTTATACGGTACAGCAAGCGAAAGTTGGGTGCGTGCGAGTTAACAGTCCATAAGCTATCCCTAGCATTAGTATTAACCAAAAGTTAACCCGACAGCTCCCGCTGCCTCCTTATTTTGTCAGACTTCAGTATTAAAATTAAGGATGTTGCAAGTCTAGGGTGAATTTAAAATCGATATTAAGGTTGAGACAACGATCACAAAACGGACGTTTGGAATGTACTATGGGACCATGTAGTCGTAGTTGCAGGTCTTTATATATCTATGGTTGCAGTGGCAAGTCGTCAGTCGTCACCTTGCTGGGCTAGCTACTGAATAGCAAACAGAACCACAATGAGCTACTGACTGTAAAAGCTAACGGCAGCTAAATGTCTCTGTTCATGACATAAAATCACGTTACATAATTCGCAATTAAATATATTTTATTAAAATAAATGGAACATTATGACAAAAAAAACTATGTAGACATTAATCTACTTAGAAGCCACATTATGGGAATCTTGCCATCCTCCTTAATGACATGCAGTTAACAATTGGCCTTTCACTCGCTGAAACGCTAGCTCCTAGCTACCAGTACTACAGTACAGGTTGGGTAAGCTTTGGCAACAGTAGTACCGGGCTTACTGGGGTAACTGACTAGCCTACATCACGGTGGATACTGATACAAGGTGCGAATCTTGTTGAATATATCAGATGCAGGCAAAGGTTTCTCAAAGTCAGGTGGCTGAGCGGTGAGGGAGTACAGTAAAGTCACAGGGTGATTTGAATATAGACTACCAAAAATAAGATAATTTCTAGATTTAATGCCAGATTCATTGTTGTAGTCGTGTAGACTCATGCAGGTGGAACTAACTCTTCTGTTGATTATAGCCACCAGTTTCTAGTGTTGGTAGGGAAAGAATGCGAGGCAAACAGAGCCAGTTTGGAGTCTACCCTGTCTCACACGCCTTAATGACCAGGTGTGTGTGAACACTGTGCACAGCCATAAAGACTGTCGTAAACATAAGACGAATGAGATGAGACTAATGAGAGAAGGAAAAAAGATGAACACCTCTGTAGCAATATGATTTTATTCATTTATTTTGATATAATTTCAAACAATCAGTGCTGGAGAATATCGACATTCCATTTTATAATACTAAAGTGATTCCAGACTAAACGGGTCTCTGGGCACAGTTGCTGGAGACTTTTACGTGTAAAAGGTGACTTGGATTAAAAGGCTAAGCAAAACTAAGGCAGGATAAGAGAGCGGCTAGTTCACCCACACAGCAGTGGGAACTACAGCAAAGGCATGCTTTGGGTCTTTTCAGAAAAGAACCACCTTTCATTTTTTGAAAAACATCATCAAATCCAAACTCAGTCTTAGACACACTGGGGCTGCCAATAAGGTGATCTGTGCCACACAGTAACTTTTCCTTATGTAGTAAACAATGAACCTGAATGAAAGATAAGTTAGGATGTACTATTGTATATGAAGTCACTGTATTGTGCGTGTGACTATTGGACAGTGGAACAACTGACGGAGATTTAATCCCGTCTGACTTCACCACCTACAGTGACATTCAGTTAAGGCTGGGGAACATTAAACAACAACCCCTTTTACCATTGCTTGCAGTTTGCCAGGGGTCATAATTTACTCTGACACCCCTTGAAGGAGGCTCTTATTCTCTAAGTTAAGCAGGCAATAAGTCAGACTGCAGTCTACAGCTTGTGTTTCAGTCTAGTCTCCCTCTCCCGGAACAAGTTGCTACGGTGACCATCCCATAACAAGGAACTGTTTGGAGGGTAGTGTGACAGAGGTTGGTGTGTGTGTGTGAATTTAAATTCCACATAGGTCCCACTGTTAGGAGCTTGACGTAAAAGTCACCCTATTGTTGCCCCCTCCATCTAAGAACAACCCCACAGCAGGAGGCATTGTGAGATAGAGGTGGGAGGTCTCTATGTAAGAAAAAGGAGGCCTTTAGTAGAACTAGAGCACTTCATCTTATAGAGGGTGTGAGGACAGAGAGAACAGCTCCTGTCTGATGTCTTCTGTGTAGCCTGGAGTGTGGGCCAGAGTAAGGACCTGCAGCTTTTCCTACTGATCCTAATAGTATCTCCATGGTACAGAGAGGGTGAGGATGTGTTACCATCCTTGATCAAGAATATCCATGACTTTAAAATCCAAATGTGTAAAATACAGGGATAGGCCCTTTTTCTGATTTCATCCTCATTCCTTTAACTCATCTGCTTCCTACATCTTATAATATATGTCATATTTTACCTGTAAACATAATGAGAGCTCTAAGTATATAGTCCAAAAAATGTTTATACCCTATTTACAAAGTGGACATCTACACCTGTTGGCCTCATGTCCTTCAGTAACTATATAATTTTGTTTTCATGCAATGGAATGTTCGGAAAGATTACAATTGAGGAATGGATGATGGAATGGCTACATCAAGTTTTAAGGTGATGATTGTTGTGGTGTTTGGATGCTGTTCCTGTTTTTTCAAGTCAATGGCACAATGCAGTTTGAAAGGCAAGTGGTGTGAAGATCAATCACAGGGCTAAAAGGCTAGACTACAGTACTGACCAGCAGTGGTCATAAAATTACAACTTTACACTGTATGAGGGGTCAAATAAAAGACCACAATCACAGTAGAAAAGTTGATGCGTCATATAGAGTGGGACAAAGCGTTCAAAGCAAGACTGGTAACACCATTACTGGGTGTCTTTACAGTTCAAGAGCTACATGTTCAATGCAATTTCTTATAGCATTATCGTCAAACTAGCTACAGTAGCATGGGCTGGAAAAACAAACATTTTCCTTTGTTTGGACTACTCCATGACACAATGGAGGCGTAAAGTACAGAGGAACATAAATACATGACAACACTAGCACAAGCACATGAGAAGACATCAAGTCAAACCAAGGTCACCTTCAGCCCGTGTACAACGTTGCACTGCAGAGGTATCACACCAAATTACTAGACAGTGTCACTTTTCCGTATTTTGGGACAGGGGACTAGGGTAGGTGCAGTTCCAGTACTCGACTCAGTATTACCAAATAGGATTGAGATTGAAGCGGCAGCCATTTTGTGTGAGCTGGTACTGTTGTGGGAAAACTTGGCTCCGGAGCAGTGGAGAACCTCCCAGCCCGCTGCTGAGGAGAGACAGTCTAATAACAGCACATTGAGCTCAGTCCAACATGGCTTTGCACAGAGACGAGACGGTAGAGGAAGATAATTAAGTCACAGACACAGACAACTGCGCGGTGTTGCAAAGCTTGTAACCCTGAACGGACGACTCCAAACTCAGTCCCAGAATTGTCAAATCTAAAATAGCAGCATTCATATGTGTTGTTCAGTAGTGTTTTTTCTACTTTGATGCAAGGTTTCATCACGAACAGAGTAACTGAAGATCACAAAGCAGGCAAACATGTTCTGTGGAAGGAGCAAAGAGGGCAGGAGTGGAATTTGCCATTTGCCAGTTCTCTTCCCTGTTGAAAAATGCACAGAAACACACACAGGGACTTTTGAAAATATAATCTATCTTCTATCTACAGAGTGTAAGGACATGGTACATTGCATTTGTTGAGCAATTTGCAAATCAGTTTGGGGAGTTGAGGTGAGATTGGTTGGTCATTGAACCGGGAAAGATATAAGTTTTTCTGCTCTATACATTATGGCAAGAGATTGTACTGTAAAGAAACTGGGGAAACAAATTTCAACAATTTCCTTCCACTAAGATTCCTCCAATCAGATTCCAGTTTTATTTCCAGGTGGGCTTACGGGTCCTGCAGGATGTTGCAGAGTCTCTTGATAGGACAGATCTTTCAGAGAAAACACTATTCTTGCGCGTGCGTTCCTGCGCGGGTGGCGGAGTGGGCGTGTCACTGCGCTGGGTGCTCCGGCTGGATGCTCGGGCATTCTGCACTCTTCGTATGTTGGTGCCTTGGGGTTTCTCCTTCTCCTCCCCTCGGGGCAAGTGCTGCCCCCCTGTGGTGGGAGGGGGAACTGTCCTGGTGGCAGGCTGCTTTTGAGAGGCAGTTCGGGCGAGGATGGAAGGGGTTTTGGAGGGGGTGGATGGAGTGGACACAGGGCCCAGCTCCTTTGTCCTGGAGGAAGAGGCTACGGTGTTGCGGGCAAAGCTGGGCAGGCCAGATGCAGTCTTGGGGCAGTGAGCAGGGGTCTCAGGGGCGCTGGGTTCAGTGGAGGTCCCCACGCCCTGGGCCTGGGCCAGGGCCAGGGCTCTCATAGTAGACCGGCACATCTTCTCCTCATGGGGGGCCTTGGGGATATTCCTAATAGGCTTGGCACTGGGTTTGCGGAAGGAGGGCTTGCGTGGGGTGGGGTCGCGAGCCCATCTTGACAGACCACAAGCCAAGGCTAGGCCTCTCGGACTTTTAGACTCATCCGGCGGCAGGCTGGAGTGTCGCCGCATCTGGCTTGCCCTCTCTTCGTGTCCCCTCACTGGGGTGCTCTGGTCGCGGAGGGGGCGCCCAGGCTCTCTGCTCTCGTGACCCGGTGGTCTCTCGGGCCGCCTCGCGTTGCTGCCGGAGCGAGCCAGCTTGGTGATGGGCACCACCTTGCGCATGTCCTGGGTCTCGGAGGCGGTGAGTGTCCGGGCAACTCGCCCCCCACTGTTTTTAGATAACTTGGACACACCCTTGTTCTTAGTGCTTGAGGGTTTCACACCACAGGTCTTCACTGCTTTCTCCCCCACCTGTCTGGCCCCGGCTATGTCACAGCTGTCTGTTTCGCCCTCTTCCGTAGTGAGGGACTGTGTGGCGGAGGCGGGAGGTTCGTCCGTCAGCTTAGATGCTGACACTTCATTGGTTGAAATGGACTGTTCATTGGTGGACGTGGACTCATAATTGGAGGAAAGTGAGCTCAGGTCTTGAATGTTTCCTAATTCGTCGTTGCAGTCAGTGGTTTTTATGTCGTGGACTAGGCCTTCCCTCATGAGAGGAGAGCTTTCGACTTCGGAATAGTCTAAAGCCACCGAGCAGTCCGTCTCAGTGCAGTCTACTATGTAAAACACTGGCTTCTTATTGGACACAGAGGTGTCTAGTGGGAGGGGCGTGTCGCAAGTCGTCGAGGACACAGTGCTGCTGTCCTCCTCCTCCTCTTTCTGTCGCGAAGGCACATACTGAGCAGCCCTTTCGGCCTCCCACTCTGGGCCTCCGTCTGAGCTCTGATGACAAGACGAGGACTTCAGATCCAGGGTCTTAGGAGGGGTCTCTCTCTCCAAGTCGGTCACCAGTAAGTCACCCTGGTTGATTAAGTGCATATGGTTGCTGTTGTTGTTGGGACTGGGGAGGTCAAACAGTTGGAGGCCGGTGACAAGCGTGTGTTTCTCCAGGCTGACGTTCATGTGTCCCGTCGTCACACTGGCGACTGGTGTCTTCTGGAAGACGTTGCAATTGAGAGGTGAGACGTCCCCCTCGGACAGGGACGTGTAGTTGTTGTTGACGTACGGATCCTCACTGGCGTCAAAGCCGGCGGAGGAAAACTGGGCCAGCGGGCTGATGGGTTCCATCTCGGCGCGGGGGGACGTCGCCGTGGTCACCTGCCGCCCGGGGCCCAGCTCGCGGTTGTCCTCCTGGGAGACGAGCCAGGCCGTGGTCCGGCGCTGGGGTGTCCTGCTGGAGCGTGGCAAGCTGTTGAACTTGGAGTAGTCCGTGGCGGCGTTGGGGCCTCCGGTCCCTCCAAAGACCTCCAGGTAGCTGTGCAGCTGGCGGTCGGCCATGCTGGACATGGTGTGTCGGTGCCGGCGCGCGCTGGCCGAGCGGCTCAGCGGGCTGTGGGGGCTCTGGGAGCGCTGCTGGAGGAAGTCCAGGAGTCCTTCCTTGGTGAGCATGTCCACGTCGTTTTCACTGCTGCTGCGACCGAAGCATCCGGCACTCTGGTCGGCGCCGGCCCAGGCGACGCGCTTCTCCTCCAGCTCCCTGAGGCGCCGCTGTCTGGCCGCCTCTTTCAGCTCCCGATCATGGTTGTCCTTGAGGAGTGGCGGGAGGAGCAGAGAGGGAGAGACGTGGCAAGAGTCATATTTTAATCTCCTATTATTTCCAAGACATGGTTTGAGTTCCAGCGAGCATCAGACCTGCCCATTGATAAGTGGGAGAAAGTATCGACGAAAAATCTCACCTTGACCGCCTTTTTGA
The DNA here is from genome assembly GCF_963692335.1 of Osmerus eperlanus. Lineage (NCBI taxonomy): Eukaryota > Metazoa > Chordata > Actinopteri > Osmeriformes > Osmeridae > Osmerus > Osmerus eperlanus. Next base: position 8,929,293 of record NC_085031.1, read on the forward strand.
ACTTCATGCAGAAGTCCTGGAATATGCGAAAGCACTCGTCCAGTTTGAAGGCGTCCTTGTCTTCACAGAAGAAGTCGATGAGTGCACTGCCCTCTTTCCGCAAGTCCAGCCTGCGCCTCTTCAGATCCTGCAGCGTGCGTGTGGAGCTCTATCAGACAAACACAAGACAACATGAGAGAGACACCAGTACTTCTGTGTGGACGTCCATAACTAGTAACTGTGTTTTGAAGGTGCCCTCATGGAGGTTATGTGATAAAAATAGCCTCCTATACTTCTGTCACTTTACCAATGGTGATATAACCTGACAACATGATTCAGCTTCAGCAAAGTCACATGTCCCCTGTTAGTGCCTCCGCCCCCAGTCCCCTGTTAATGCCTCCGGCCCTGACAGTCCTGTTCCCACCTGCAGGAAAGGGTCCAGCTGCTGAAGGAGCTCGGGGTCATCCTGAACTTTCTCCTCCAGGGATCTGGTCCTGACATAGAGAGACGAGAACTCTGACTCTATGTTCTCCACCGAGACCCTGCAGGGGCGAGGCAGAGAAGGGGTCAAACAAAACACTGTAAGGAAAAGATGGATATACAAATACGGTTTGTTGGGGGACTGCAGTGCGAGTCTGTTGGACTGTAAATGAACTCTTAATCAATTATCTTGCACTGTCCAACAACCCTTGTAACTAAAGAGCCAGAGAGGAGGTGAGGTGGAACAAGAGAGGAGGAATGATGTGTCAGCAGATTTACGGGGAAGGAGGAAGGGAGGGGGGTGCAGGAGGGACGGCAGGTAATCTTTTGGCTCTCCTTTTGGGAGAGAAACTGCATCCTGCCATGCAGAGAAAATGACCTTGTGGAGGAACAAAAGCCTGACAGCCATGAGGTAGATGAAGCCTTTCACACACAGTGCATGTCTGCTGAGAGTTGTCTTCAGTGAATATACAGCTCAGCAGGTGCATCTGAAGTGAGGTCTAAAATGTGGTGCTAATCCTCTTTAATTTGAGATCATCGGGTATCAACACTTGTTCTACTCAGGTGTAGATGTGAAGTCTGAAGAGTGTTGATTTATAAGCAAAATACTGCAGCTGAAGCGAGCCTGTCAAACACATTTCGGGAAGTTCGAGCTTGTAAATGGGGTAATTGTGGTTGTAAAAGTCCTCTCGGTTAGAATACCTCCTGAAGACAGTAAATTAAACTCAGACAAAGCCATCAATAAACCCATGAATCTCAGATAAACCCTGTCCAGGTGATTCCTGTCAGAGGACACATACCTGGCAGCACTCTGCACATCCTGCAGTTTATCTGTGAACTTCAGCAGTTTCTCATCCTTCTTCTGGGCCTCCTGGGAAGAAAAACATTCGAACAAAATACATGTTGAATGAAAAATAACACAAAAAGCTGATATATTTTTTTGCTTTTGTGGGATTTTATACAATCAGATCTCTAATAGCTTCTTATTAAGGACTGCTCTGTCTTGTTATGTAACTACAGCGAGCAACACATGATTTTCTGCTAACATCTGCCATCTTTCGTCCTTGCAAAATTCATAATGCCAGACTGCTGGACACTGCTTGCTAAGAGTCATAAAAGATGGAGAGGCCAATTTCAAGACGGTTGACAGGGCAATTCTAGAAATAGAAATAGAAGGTCGAATGTATACATTTGGAGGTGTGTAGTTGAGGTCCCCAGCTTTACAGAATGAGACATCACCAGGATTCTCCAGTGTGAAATATTGGCAGAGAATGGGCCTTTTGTTGGGCAAATGACGTACTATAGGTAGCAGTCAACAGTCTCTAGTGCTAGCTACATTCATCGCTGCTCCTCATGTTTTTGTTGATCTGAACTGTGGTCTTCATACAGGAGAGTAGATGTTTACAGTAATCTCTAACTTACTGTTGACAAAAATAACGTACAACGACTTTCTCATGTATGTTTTTTGGCCCCAAATCCTCACAGCATCTCAATTATCAAGGTGTGTTTCCCAGAATAGCAGCCATTACTCACCAGGGCCACAAAATGCAGCAGGTTCATGGCTGGCTTGTTGGCCTTGGTGTCGGCCAGGGAGAGAAGAGAAGACAGCTTGAAGCCCACGGCGTTGCCCGCGTAGCCACCCTGTCACAGGACAGACCGATGCGCCAATGAAAAACCCACCTTACAAAAATCCCATGAAACCCCTCAGCCTGCCCCAGACTACTCACAGCATTCATGATGTTGCCAGCCTGCAGGACCAGGTGGAGGATGGCATGAAGTTCCTCACAGGTCATCAACTCTGCAGGAGAGGAGAGGGGGAGAGAGGAGAAAAGGAGAAGAAAGAAGGGGGGAGAGAGGAGAAGAGAATAGAGGTGAGGAGAAGGAGAGCAAAGAGGAGAAGACAGAAGGAGAGGGTCAATACAAACTGAATCAGAGCATTCAGGGAACAACTCTCCATTACACACTCTCACTGCTCAGGGCTTCTCATCGTCATCATCACACCATTCCTGACCATCTACTGACGACTGCCAAAGGAAAATAAATTAACTACAGTTTTTGGTGAACTAGCCATTTAACGGCAACACGTCGACAACACTTGCAACCAGGTCCTCTAATTCACTGCTGGAGGCGCAACATTACTGAAATGATACAGACTTCGTTGTCAAGTGCAGTCGGATACTGAGAGCTGTACTCAGCTCTGTGGTGAAGGTGGTCATGGTGGAGCGATTTCTGAGAGAAAGCCAACAGAGCGGGCGAGAGAGAAAAAGAGAAAGATGGAGGGGGAGAGAGAGAGAGAGAGAGAGAGAGAGAGAGAGAGAGAGAGAGAGAGAGAGAGAGAGAGAGAGAGAGAGAGAGAGAGAGAGAGAGAGAGAGAGAGAGAGAAAGAGAGAGAACTTGTGACTGCTAAAAATGACACTGGGCTGCCGCGGTAGGGCTTAGCGGGAGATGGCCTTGTTAAATACTTAATATTTTTGTCTCCCCCTTTTCCTCTGGGAAGGATGTGCTGGGTTATGTGTGTGAGAGAGAGACATAGAGAGATACAGAGAGAGAGTTGGCAATACAAACAATGATGTGTGCGAGTTTCCCTCAAGAAGAATAACCTTGTTTCAGATGTTACAAGGTACAGAAATCACCGCATACTGTAACCTATGGACACGTCTGTCCAAGCTTGCCCAGTATTTAATATGTCCTCATTCTCCCCTGCGTATGTACGGGTCCCCCATCTCTCTGCCCTGTCTCTGCAGGGCCGCTCTGTCCCCACACAGTCCCCTCTCAGGTGACAGGCCTCTGGTCCTTGTCATTTCAACGCTGCCGGTGGCTCAGATATCTGGGTCATCTGCCTGCATGTGGGGGGGGGCCGATGTACTAGCGTGTGTCCATCTGTGGGTGTGTGCTCCAGAAGTGGCGTGCAGTTACCTTTGGTGGCCACGCGGATGACATCGATACCGTGACTCATCATGGCACAGGAGGGGAAAAACTCCTCCTGGAGGACCATGGCCTCGATGCGTACCTCGAACCTGCAGGGGGGGGGGGGGGGGGTCGGGAGGACATGGAGTTCAGGGGACACTTGCGCAGGGGACAAAGTGTGCACTGGGGTTTGAGAGCAGGGTACAAAGGGACAGGGGGGGGGGGGTGCCAGTCACAGCCTTACCGTGGTACCTGGATTAGGAGGTACATGAAAGAGTCGGCTAGAGTCAGCTTGCTGGAGTCTCCCTTGAACTCTTTGAGTTTCTTAATCTAAGGAGGGAAAAGACAACGTTGATCTCGTGCTGACTTGTTTTTACTGATCGGCTCTTGTACAGAGAGCAGAGGATGGTACACTATGTTCTCACACACTAAACAGGCGTGTACACACACACACACCTCCTCAGACTCAGGCAGCAGCTTGAGCAGGTCTTTCAGCAGCTCGGCACCATACAGCTTGCCGTCCCCCTGGCGTATGTCCTCCACAATGGAGTGGTTGGACCTGGAGAAAGAACACACACACACACACATTGGTGTGTGCACGAGAGGAGCTTCATAGGCAGGAGCGCCTATTCATCTATTGTTTACATTTAAGTGTGTCTCCTTCTATTTCCCTCTCTCCCTCTCTTGCTCCCTGTACAGGATAATAAAATCAGTTTTCTCACATGGGTGGTCTGATGTGTGAGCTGAATGGACAGGCTCAATGTGGATTTATTGGCAAGCAGGAGAAATACAACCGTTTTTCTATCTGGGACTTCTGGGTATAAGTAGAACGCAACCACTTAATAGTGCAGCTCTAGACAGGAAGTTACCACATTTTGACACAAGATGGACAGGCATAGTATATAGACTATGAATGGCATTTTTATGCGCTGGTAGGATGTAAGTGTTGATGGAGGTGTTCTTGGGACACATTCAAATGCAATGGAAATATAGTCAGTCATGCAAACATGCTATGAGATCAGCTGGCGAAGCTTGTATGCAAAGCAGCAGCAACAACGTTCTCCACACCCCTCCCTCTTCTCTCCCCCCCCCCCCCCCCCCCATCTCTTTTACTCCACACACCTATGTAGGCTATAGTACTGGCATGCACATACAGTACCAAAGCCTTTAGGTTGAAAACATGTTCTTCCGGAAAGATTCTGATGTGTCTATTGGACCGGCCAAGCTCAGGTTGCATTGAGGCCCCTCACTATTGAGAACTACTTAGAACATCTCTTTTCTCGCCTGAAGTCTTGAAAACCTTTTTTGTTCACACACACCCTTAAGGTTTCAGCCCCTATGGATCCAAATGTCATGTGACCTCAGTTTCCCAGGCACCTGCTGCCTCACGCAAGCCGTTCGGACCTCGCCACTTAAACCCGCCACACACCCGCATTGGGTTTCACACACCGAGACCCACACGCATCCCTCCCCCAGAGCGCTCAGCAGCATTACACACACGCTCCACTGGTCTCACACACAGGGCACTGCGGCCCAAGACTTACTTCTTGAACTGTTTGAGGAAAATGCCCACGTTCATTCCCCGCTTTGAATCCAGAATGCTGATCTGGAAGGAGATAACAGAAAGGTGACTCAGCATAGATTTTATGGTACATGGGGGTACATGGGTTTATGGGACAGTGTTTTATAGTCAGTTTACTACTTCAACCCTTCTCAGTCAAATTGGTGATTTAAAATGTGACCCTGCTGCACCTGCGAATGTGTTATTCTCCACAGCTCTCATGTTTCAAAACCTCCCAGTGATGAAATCATCTCATTAAATCCAAACAGGCTTGTGCACTTGCGCGTGGCCGTACACACACACACACACACGCAATCCTTCTCCTTCACAAACATACAAGCTCCTCCCTCTTCCAGATCCCAGGGGACCAGTGTGTGTTCCCTGCTGCCTCTGATGTAACCCGGAGCTTCACACGGTGACACTATAGGGCTTCTGAAATTCCACCTGGGCCACACGTGTAGTGCGCACCACCATCGTAGACAATAATGGCAGGCTCTGCCTTCAATTCCCAGGTGAACAAGTTGTACTCTTAGTCCTCAAGCCGGATACTTCCAGGCCTGATTATAGAGTTAAGGCATCACTGTGGGTCTATTAACAGAGGTCCAGTACAGGATGAGTGAATGAGTGTGTGTGTGTGCATATGTGTGTGTTTAAGGCAAACTGTGGTAGGGAGACTAGTGATTAGTGGCAAACTTACCAAATTGTTAAAAAAAAAACTGAATTTAAGAGACATATACTTTACATGAGATGGAGCTCACTGGCAACAAAACATTACGGGAGGTGAGAAACGTAACGTTACAGTAGTTATGGTAACAGGCGTCAGGGTCTCCTGCATCAGCAAACAACAACCAGTTCTGTATTACAGAGCAGCATTAAAAAGCACTTCAGATATAGCTCTGGTACACAACACTATTGTTCCTGTAGCCATAGTATCTACGGTCTGCCTCCACTCAAAAGGCACTGCATGTGCGTGTGTGTAGAAGCTATATTTGGACTCCCTGAGGACAGAACAAGAGGTTTGTGGACGTGATAACAATTGTTCTATCATGTATGGTTACTGAAGGCACCATTGTGAGAAGCAGAGGGTATGCTGGGAAGTCCTTCTGTGTTCTGAGCCTCCTGACCCCTCACTAGAGTATCGCTTTACAGGACTGATCGTCAGGGCTGTCCAGGACAATGATCTGACACACCACCACAGATCAATACCTACATGTACAGCCAATGCAGTTGTGTAACTGTTTTGGTTAAATGTGAGTAACAGCAATATTCCTGGAAAAGAATTCCAGACTGTATATGGACAGCAGTGGATTCCCTGAATGAACAGACTAGTATGACACACAGTAAAGGGTTTTTGGCATTCTCATACTTATGTTTCATATTTACAGTCAGGCAGTTTTTCCTCACAAGACCACACCGCAAAGGTCCTGAGGTCCTACTGTGACCTCAGAGACCCCTCCTGTGCGGAAGCCCTCCAGGTTCCCATCAGCCCCTGGGGGCCGTGTCACTCACCTCGTCCTTGCTGCTCTCCTTGAAGGAGCGAGAGCGCGCAATGCGTGCCGAGGATCCGGCGGCCGGGGTGTCGCCCGGCCTCGACCCCGCTTCCTCCTGCTGGCCGAACAGCTCCTCCACGGAGCGCACGTCGATCTGGTACTGCTGCTGCCGCACCGCCATGGTCCAGATGTTGGGCTTGCCCCGCACCTTCTCCTCGGGGATGGGCTTCCAGAAGAAGCTGCGCACGCGGCGCTTCTTCCTGGGGCCGTGGTTGGATAGGGACGCGGGCAGAGGGGGCGGGACCCCAGGGAAAGGCGGGGGGAGGGGAGGGGGAGGCGGGGCTTCATGGCGGTGGGAGAGGGGCGGGTCGGAGGAGCTGAGTCCAGACATGGGGTCAGAGGTGGTGGCGGCACTGCTGCTACCTTCGCTGCTGCAGCTCTCTCTCTCATTTGTCGGGGATTGGCTACTCATAACATGCATCACAGCCCGACAGGGGGTAGGCTGGGTGGGGGGCGGGGCTAGTGCCAAGGGGGAGGGGCTGACATGCAAGTGCCACTCTAGGCCCTCCTTGCAGGTTCAGGGGAATTTAAGTCAATTTAAGTTTATCACATCAGCTTTCCTCAGGTGCACTAATACTATGTCTGCAGGACTTCACCAAGACAGTCTAAATGGTCTAAACGCTTTAAAGAGTCAGATGACTGAGCGGTTAGGGGGCTATTAATCAGAAGGTTGCCGGTTCAATTCCTGGCCGTGCAAAATGACGTTGTGTCCTTGGGCAAGGCACTTCACCCTACTTCCCTTGGGGGGAATGTCCCTGTACTTACTGTAAGTCGCTCTGGATAAGAGCATCTGCTAAATGACTAAATTTAAATGTAAATGCATGTAAATTCCTAAATGCTCCTAGAGTCTAAGCCTTTCCCTGAGTTTAAGAGAGGGTCGGTTTTGTATGTGATGTCAAAATTAAGTAGTCAGCATGTTCCCTGGCTCTGTCCATCTTCCTCGCCCAGCAGGTATCCCATCATGCTGTGCAGGGCATGCGGAGGGCACCTCCCGTGGGGGCGGAGCTTATGGGAATAGCCATGGTTCTGCAGGAGGAACAAAAACAACACAGGGGAGGATTATCTGTGGGCGCTCAAGCATATCACACCGGGGGGACCTGAAATTAAGGGGTACCAAACATCAAAGAGCCCGAGGTCCCCCCAGCCCAAGGAATCACAGTCCAGGGAACTACAGACATCATTGTTTCACGTGGAAGTCCTTGAAGTCAACCTGTAGGGTGTAAAATGGCCAGTGACACTCCAGGCAGGAGGCCTGACATTACCCTTGGGGGAGGCAGCAGGAATGGTTAACTGTAGCAGAGTTTGTTTTGAACAGTTTGGAATCTTGGGAAGGTCAAAAAAACGAGGTTATACTGTAATGATAGTGTATGTTCAATTTTAATTTGAATTGGGTGCTGTATATTTGCCGTTTATATCTTTGAGGAAGTGACTTTAAATGGATAAGCACACAGATCCCTTACTTGACAGTGAAAATGCCACAGGCTGCCCTGACTCTCCATCTGTATCTGTTTACCATAGTACTGTGACTGGACAAGGGGTGGATCAATGGGAATATGTGTATCCTTGTCACTGAGCTTTGCATAAAATGTATAAGATATCTAAGTTTGCATAATAACTTGTATTTCAATAAGGAAATGACCTGATTACACCACTACCTAGCGTTTGCCTACGTATGAGAGAAAGAGAGGTGAACAGATGTTCCCACAGCATGACTACACAAAATGACTTCACTTGAAAAGGAAAGTCCCTCAAAGTTAACGTGAGCAGTCCCTGGAACGTGGTCGAGGCGATGTCTGTCGGCGCCCCGTGAACCTGACACCCAGGGGAGGGGTCGTTACTAATTAACGTCTCTGATGTCACAGACTACCTCATGTTCCACAGTCGTCCGTGCTGTCTTCCGTCCCGGCCTGCCTGGCTTGTGTCTTATTCATGAGCGAGATGTGGAGAGGGGAGGAGAGCGTCTGGCCCACCCTGCGGCTCCGTGTTGAAGGCCCAGGGACGTGACGGGGCTCTAGAGGGGAGGGGCCGCGGCTGGGTACAGTATGAGGTAGGGGGGTTAGAGGAAGGGTTAAGTCTGTCTGCTGGCTCGCTCATCGCTCCTCTCTCCCTCTCTCCCCGTCGTCTTTGCAGCAAAGTCAGCTGCTTCGGAGTCGCATGGTTCACACACGCACTTTCTCACACACACACACACACACACACACACACACACACACACCTGCTGCAAGCTCTGATTCTGTGAGAGAGGTGACTATTGCAGCTGCTGTCCTTGATGGACATTCTACAAGCATACATAGCAATCTTAATGCTATAAAGTCAATAAATGCTTAATGCGTTCTCTAAAGTATCCTTCTGGAGACTGATTTTCCTAAAAACGTCCCATTTAGAAGCTGAGCCTCATGGCAGAAGTGCCCTCATTTGAAATCACCCGTCAACTCCCTTTGCCAAAGATGTCTCAGGCTTGTGTTCCTCCTACAGACACAAAGCTAGCAATGACAGTTATTCTACAAACAACAGTGCAGACATGCCATGTCGCTGGAGGCAGACTGACACAAAAGCCAGGGAAATACTCCAAAACACCTAAGGTGTCTGTTTCTCCCTCCAGACACCTGAAACCACATGTAACACTATGAAGGGCCCTGGGGGAGCAGACAGACAGGCCTGAATGACCGTACCCCAGCGCTCTGTGTAGCTGGAGCACACAGCTCTGAAGGAGGGACACAGGTGGGTAGGAGGGGGTGTGACTGGACAGAGTCCTGCAGCTGTCCTATCCTGCAGCCTTTGGGTTAGAGTTAGGGTAACACTTCAGATCCAGGTGCTTGTAATAAGTGTCAGTTCAAATGTAAGAAGGCCCTTATCTGATACTTTTTAACATGAATATGTCTTAGTAAGACTTACTAACTTACTAAGGCCTTACCTACTGACTGACGTTTATAACCTTAGAATTTGGATCTAAAGTGTTTCCCAGCCTTCCTATCACCATCATCAGTCACCATTAGTGACAGGACTGCCCCTCCCAGACTTGATACGCTAATGTAGCTCCAGCCTGTATCCAGAAAGGGTGGAGGGTCGAGACAGTGGGACAATGGCTCTCCAATTCTGGTCTTTAAAAGTAGTGGGCGGGGCTGGGTTGGGGTGGGGGGTGGATGACAAGGAAGGCCTTGGAGGTCATACATAGTATCTACTCCAGAGACTGGGAGGGTTGAGTGTGTGTGGGCTGTCAACTTTGACAAGGGGCTCACCTAATATGAACCCCTCACCAAAACCTAAACCCTCCCAGACAAAAAGTGCTACAGTACTACAGTAGCCAAAACATCTCCTTATTTGGGGGGGTCAAAGGGCCACTTTCTGCCCCAGATCAGAGAGGAAAGACTCGAACACAGCGTCCCCCAGGAAGCTGTTACATCCTGTCACTTCCTGAGCTGGTTAATCCCTCACTGGGTCTTTCATTCCCACAGCAGGTTCAGAGGGGCACGCTCGCTCAAGGAGGTTTGCTCAATCCTGCTCCGTCATCATCGCCAGGGAAACGCTTGGTGGAGGGCTCCGGCGCTCTTGATCTTTTTCGTTTTTTTGTTTTTTATCCTTACGTTATCCTTATTTATTACGCAGGAGGCTTCAGGTTGTCAACAGTCAGGGAGCGACACCAGGGGTTAAAGGCACATCCCCGTTGAAACTCAGTGGTCTAAATGGCCACTGGCTTCATTCCCTCAACCTGATATGACTCAGTCTGTTGACACATTAGATGGAGGGTGGAAAAGTGTACACACATTCACACACACACACATACACACACACACACACACACACACACACACACACATACACATACACATACACATACACCCAGACAAAAGATTAACTTAGCCAAACACATCTATGAAACTGAACCTTAATGGTACATGAGGCAAACAGGCAGACCCTTGACAGTACAACAGTTCCTGGCTACTGCAGCGATAGCACAGCATTTCATTCAGATTTGACAGATGGCCACAGGCTGCATCAACAATGTCTCATCTATCTGGGGTGTTTCCTGATACGTCCCTCAGCCACACCTGTCTGCTCCATCCATTTCATACTTCACTGGATATCCCTTCCTGGTGGCGTCTGTGTAAACCAGACTAAACTTGTCACTGTGGGCCTACATGACAAGAAAGGGAGTCAAATAGTTGTGAAACAATATGATGTCATATTGTGTGTTTTTTTTCTGATATCTATCAAAGTCATTTTTGCAGACTATTGAATACTTAACACCTGCTGCAGTGATGTCGTTTTTACTTCTAGATGTGTCACGTTATTGAAGGAGAGGAGATGTATTGCATGTGGTCTGCAGTCTCATATTGAGTGTATGGTTATGTTCTGACTATAGAACAACTCCATACTGGTAGATAAATATGAGAGTCTCAATAAAAGCACGAGCTAAGCTGTCGGAAGTTGGGCAACAACACGGACAATGTTTTTATTTGAGAAATTCAAATCAGACTTGAGAAGAAGGGGGGGATAAGGACTTACCAAATACTTGATACGATTGAAAGCTTAGTGCTTGTGTGGAACTTTTTACGTAAATTTGGTCTAAGAAACTTGGACCAAATTGGTTTGAGGATCACTGAATATTCACATTATTGAAATAATCTCTCTTTCCGTCTCACATTCTGAGACTGACCGGTTGTCCTAAGCAGAGACACACCAGCATCCATCTAACAGGGCCACATATACCTTACATACGTTTTCATACAAATGCTTTATTCATGACCCCAAAAAGGAACACATACTTTGCATGTGTCATATCAATATTGAAAGTTGTTTCCCCTTCAGGTTGTGTTTCAAAGATTTCAATCATGATTAACTTTTGTTTGATCAACATGGTGCATTGGAATCTCAAATTGTGAGTTCCACCAGGTTGGCGTTCATTCAGAAGGTTACATAGATGGATCTTATAAAAATTATGAATGCAGAATTTAACTAAATTTAAACAGCTCTGACCTGTAGATCGAGGGTGGCTGGTACAGACTGGCAGAAAGGGCAGAGATATACAAAAAACAACACAAACCAAAGTGAAACTGGCAGAACGTTCCGGCTCATTCCACTGGGTGTCAGAGAAATAAAGGAGGTTTCTTATTCCCAAATCTGTTAATGAGCTTTTGTCAGATTACCACATTGTTTTCTTGCCTACTCCCAGACCCCTGTAAGACCTACTGTTGTCTGAACTTTCTGGAGGGAAGTCAAAACGCAGATGAACAGAACAGACAGATTGTTCTCAAACTAGACTGTTGCATCCAACTGCTGTATACTCAAGGAGTATATCATTCACATATATCTTTCACTCTGTTCTACTAAATCTATTACCATTTAGCATCAAATGTGAATATTCTTCCACAACTCAAAGAAGGTCTGTACCATATCAAGTCTTTTTTCATACCAACATGAACCTAGTTTCTAATGTAATCACTGGGCAGGTGACAATAATCAGTACTCTAAACTGCCCTGATTCTCCCCCGTCATGATACAACAGTGACCTATAAAGTTTGTCAACTATTAATACCCTGCAATTCCTTCTCTCTTTAGTATGAACCCACTCGCTGTGAGAGAGAGAGGGCTCTGTCTGGAGGTGACGGTAATGACACTTCAGTTCATTTCTCGACTTAGTGCCTCAATCTTCTCTCCCTCCGCCAGTGGAGTGAGATACGACACCGAGAGACGCGGCCTACGTTCACGCATCGTCTGAGTATACTCATGATCTTTGACATTTTACAGTGGAGGAAGAAAGAAATAGAGCAAGCAAGCAAGCATTCGACAGCGCAAACGAATACGAAAACAACATTGTAACTCTTCAAGGCCTGTAAATGTTTCACATCAGGCAAACAACAACATAATCAGTATCATGACATCCAGCAGTATGCCAGAGCCTGTCAGTGCACAGCTAATCTCAGTCCATCTCTCCTGTGCCGTCCTCATTATTGATCTACTGGCTCATTAGAGAGCATAAATCCACTGCGGAAACACTGAGCCAACCTTGCGGCTAGTCCCCGTGCTAACTCAAGCTGGCCGGAGATTTTGTTTTCACACGTTATGCACACACACACACCCTCACACACACGCATGACTGACACATATAAAATGAGGCTCGGATTGCTGTTGCTGCGTGAGGCAGATGTTGGCAGCTCTGCATTTGAGTTTGACCTGGTAGGTACCTGTAACATTGGTGCTTGTGGGAGGAAAAGTGGGTTTCTGGGTTACAGAGCCCTTATCATACGATAGCGGCACAATAATTGGGCCATTGGCTTCCTTGCTTCGGAGACCATTCAGATGTGAAAGATTGTGCTTTGTGAAATGAAGGTTAGGGAAGCCTAGGAGCCTGGGGTAGCAAATGTGTTTCTACAGTGGGTCTTAATATATCAATAATATCACAGAACTCAGCATGCACTTAGTCACACTCTTCTTCAATACTCTTTCTATTCTGTCCACTTCCCAAGGCAGGCAGACATGAAAGTTAGTCTCTTACAATCATTAACTAAGAGCAACATATTTTGATTTGCTTCAAGACTCGTGCAGGGTCAGTGTCTTCTCATCATGTTATGGTCTATAAGGCACCGCACACACACACGTACCCTGTAGCATACACACCCCATTGACTATGGATAGTGCTGAGACAGGCAGAAAGAGATCGCTTGCATGTCAAATGGCCATTCATTTACAGTACCTTAAACATCAAATCCCTGCCTCGACTTATTTATGACAATAAGGGGTATCATTAATTTAATCTTTGTTCATCTACATAAATAAACCACTTCTACACGGTACAGTACATGTGTATAGGTTTCAGAACCCGTCTGAACACAGTTGGTCTTCACGTAACGTGTCCACAAGCAAAGCACCAATCCCTTAATCATAGCCTGTGGGTCTGAAGGCAGGAGGCGGGGGGAAGACAGGTTCTGTTTTGCTCTGTCATTGTGAGATCTACTGTACCAGTATAGGCTAGATGCTGACGAGGAGCCACTGTTATGAATAAGGTGAAATATCCAAACATGGGCCTCAGAGAGTACATGGCCACTCTTACGCTGACATTGATACAAATAGCAAACATACAGACTGGACTTCCCCATCGTAAGTCATATCATACAGTACCATTACTGGAACTCACTTGTATTGTGATACCTCCGACGTGCCACAGCAAGCCTGACGATTCCCTGCTAAAGTCTCTAAAATACCCATTTAGTGTACGGTGCTTCAACCATATGCGTTACAGCAACATAAAAACACAACTGCCACCCAAGAGCAAAATTCTTTATCCCATAGCTGATTAACGACTTAAATCTTAGTCTAGAACATAGGTTCATGTGTCTACGAAAGTAATTCTGTAAAGTAATTCCATCTTTTTATCAATTTTTAAGGATAGTTGAATAAAAACAACAGGGATTCTATTGAGAGGACAGAGTGTATGCCCCACAGCGAAACATGGTGAACTGAAGCAAGCATCAAAACAAAGGTTTGAATCTGTCTCCTTTGTTCTGTTGCAAACAGGTGGTGAGTGTCTGGGCTGAAGCTGAACTAACGCTCAGCTCTTCACTCTAACTGCTGTTATCTTTATAATTGAACCCAGCAGACTAGCCTGGTCCCTAGTTTCTGTCACTATTATGGTCAGACATACTGGTCAAACATCACATGCTTAGTACAATTGCTTAAGCTTGGAAAGAAACACTTAAATTACTAAGGTTAAATGATGTAAACTCCAAACAGGTGTTTGTTGACAACACTAGTACGATGAGGAGAGAGAAGGAGAGGTTGTTGGGGTTACCATATAGATAACCGGTGGAAAGATGGGAGGGGCTTGAAAACACCTGATGTTTACTTGGTGGTGTGTGTGTGTGTGTGTGTGTGTGTGTGTGTGTGTGTGTGTGTGTGTGTGGAGGGGGGGGGGGGGGGGGGTACCTGAGGCATAGGCTCACTCAAAGCAAGACTAATGAGAAAAGAAGTCATAAGGCCAAACAAGGAGTAACTCACACTGCTTGAATTACCTTAGTGCCCAGAAGGACACTCCCATATAACCGGACAGGAAACCCCTGGAAGCAATCTTAATTCGAGCAAAACCCCCAAAGCCAACATGCTACCTATAATTTACCTGTATTCATGTATTACATGTATACATTTCAAGCCTTTCAAATTCATGTATGGATGAAATATGTTTGAAATAAGTCTATATTTGAGCCCTTACATTCTGCTTGAGTGAAACCAATCATACAGTATTCGGAACAGGTTTACCTTTCCACCACAAATTCTAATTTGTCTTCCAGTCTGTCAATGCAGACGGAAGACTTGACATTTTCTGCTCTGTACCAACACCATGCAGTTTACAACTCTGACCTTTTCCACTGCCAGGGCATAGCAGTCCAACAGCAGTTTACATTCGCTTTTCAACATGTAACATCAGTGAGACTAGTACACTGTTACTGGAATAACTTTCAATTCACCCAGTGTTTAGGTTACATCTCTATCACAAGCTACAGTATTTAAAATACCAAAACACAGATTTGACTATTTTTAACACTATAGTCTTCAACTAAAAACACATTTCACATTCCATCCCAGTATAACCATATGAATTCAGTTCTCAAAAACTGTTCCCCCTTACTATGTCTCCACAAAATTGAGTTTCACCCCTTAGTCTCAATCTCCTGGGTAACAGGGGTGAAACCATCCTCCCCCTTGACCTGTCCCTGTGAGCTTCTTTTCCCTTCTCTGGAACATTGTTCCTAACACTTGAATGGATCGCTCCCTAATTCATCCCAGCATGAGAAATATAATACAAAGACCAAAGAAGTCAGGATCTGGGGACTTGTCTACACAGACATATTTACAAAGACTTACATAAAGACAGACAGATTAAGGGGTCACAAAAAAACTGGTTGATTCAAGAACATGCACAATAAAGCTAGAATTGTTAGAACAGTTATCAACTTGTTTCCAATTGTGCAGAAGAGTTAGATGCTTCAGGCAAAAGCAATTAAATAATTATGAGAAATTGTCTGACACACAAAGCCTACAATTTTCTATAACAAATATTATGAGTCCCCTATTGATTCATGCAATTTACAGTAGCCTACTAATGAAATGAATATCGACATTTAATGTTTAAAAAAGAGGCAAACATCTGTTTACAATCTGCTGGAGTCAGAGATGTCACCCAGTGTAATTTGTATAAAAGACTGACTACTACCCATGTGTAAGAGGATTCAATTAGTAAATTTGACCTCGAGGAATTAGTTTATCTGCATTTTAAGCAGTAGCCTACTGTAGTATAATGAAGGCAATGGTTTCGTAACCACGCTTTATTCTCTCTAGTCCACATTTTGAATACTATAAACTGTGACAAGATAAGACAAATTAAGGTTAGGTGAAATCCATATATTTTTTAAAGATTCCCGGAACTTTACGTGAAAACATTTAACAGCCACCTAATTTCTTAATCACATAGGTTAGGCTTCATCACAAACACAGCTGCACTGAGTAAACCTCCTTGATTGCAGACCCTTAAATTCAAAGTCATAACAAATATCAATGCATGACTCACCGTTTCTTACAGACAGAATGGTAGGACACATATTAAATAATCCGCAAGGATAACGTAGTGGTTAGTAAGAGCGCTTTCCAGAGACTGAAAAGGTGTTGCGTTGTAATTTGTTCGTTGGTGCAGCATCGGTGTCCTCTGTAGCTGCTGCTCAGGAGGAGACCAGCAGGAATTAGTAAAGGGCAGCACAGGCGGCAGTAGCATCAGCCGCGACCAAGGCGGTCGCGTGCATTCTCTCAAACGTGATTGGTCCAGGTGAACGCGATGCGACCACCCCTTGCTTGCGGCCCAGCGCGCGACACTATAGGAGGCTGCGACAAGTGGTGCACTTCTCTCTCTTCCAGTCTATTGTTTTGTTATTACAAGGTGATACATTGTTATGTGTGACCGGTTAATGCACCAGTCTAGGAAATAATGTTTCTTGTATAATTTAAATTACAAATAAAAAGTTGAGGCGCAGAAGTTTTAACTACTGTGCCTTAGTTAGTTGATGTCTAATCACTTGATAAACTCTTAATGGAACTGATAGTTTGACTCTATTAGTTAGTCATTGCCCAGACAGAAATAGATAAATTAATCATTGAATGAAACACCTGCAGGGTATTCATTAAAAAAAGGCATGAATGAATTAGTTCTTAGTGCATTTGAAACCTTATTTCTAACCACACCCTTTCCTTCTCACTTACCCTGCAGCTATCTGTCTCTTGCTGAGGTGTATAATAAAAGTTTTACTCAACTGGAGATTTGGAGCAATTAGGAAAAACAAGGAAAGCAAATTATTTTGTTTTAATTATCTTGAGAAGAAATTTGAGTACATTGCAGTTGACATTGGTTGTTGATGCAAACCTAATTTGGGATCTATATTAAAATGATTCCAAAATATATAGCAAAAATCACAAGCACATTTCATTCCATGACTGTCAATTTTTGTGTTCCATCCGAAGGATAAAACATGTTTTCCGTAAGTACAAAACACACAATAACATCATGCTGATGTTAGTCAAAACCATTGCCTTGTTTTGATGTCCTTGGGGAGGTGAATGGCTTGCATGTGTGCTGTATAGATGCTTGATGAGCACTTAAGCAAATGGGCCTCTAACCCTTGTGTAATAGTGTAGATTGGCTGTCACTTTGTATGCTAGATCAGCGGATCTGTGGACAAACATGCATATAGTGATCAGATTTAGAACACACACCCACACACTTGTGTGTGATTGTTTGTGGGGGGTTGGTACTGTCACCATGGTGCCATATAAATGCTGACAGTTGTTGCAGTCGAGTGACACTGGAAATGCCAAAGTGAATTCATAGCTTTTGTTGCCATTACCTGTTGGCTATCAAAATAACGTTATTAAGAACTGTATTTCACATGTCCTAACCATACTTTTTGACAGTTCTTGATCCCCCAGACACAGAATAATACATAGGGAGAAAGATGGGCAAGATGTGTATTCATTATTGACACCATGCGCCCTGGGCCTGTCACATGCATTTTTAATACAGATGGGGAAGATTTAACTTTTGAATTGGCCGTGAAGTCAGTGAAACCAAAAATGACTGCGTTCGATGTATTCCCAAGCTCTGTAGCCTGGTTGATAAATGGCAGAGCCTGGGGCCATGCTTTTTGTAGAACATCTCTGGCTCCTGAAGAGTCTGTAAGCTTCCAGCCTTACATTATAATGTTGGTTTACATTACATTTAACACAGAGGTTCCACCCCACTTCCTCTCTATGTTTAAGAGGATAATCAAGTTCCTGTGAAGTTTATAAAAGAAGCTGGGTGTGGCATTGATGAAAAGAAAAAGTTGCCCACCTGTAGAAGCCTCAACTCAAAGGAAATGGACCTGGAGGGAGTCCAAGCTGCAACATGACCCACCTACCACCCCAAGATCCCTACACTGAAGCACTTTTAAGTCAATAGAGGTGCACCCATTCTCAATAGTGAAGGACCATAATAACAAATCTAAAGCATTGGTCTAAAGACAGTACCTCTGCACACTAGGCTTTGGTGTTAACATGAACAAATGCATCATAAAAAAACATGAAATGTACTGGAAACAAATTGAGTCGTTCTTTTCTCAAGACATTTTTATTTAATTTTTCCCAAAAGATGTTACACAACATTCAGAAACCAGTTTTTTAACATTTGTTAATAAACATGTCATTTTTACAAGATATAACTCCACAAGTCTTCAGAAAAAGAGTGCCCTGCGGCTGCATCAATACACTTTTTATCCCAGGTAAAGAGGAAATTACAAATATATATGTTCATCTATGTTTACATCAGAAAGTTTGTGAACATCAGATTGTTGTACAATTTACACGCACACACACTCGCTATACGAAGGAAAGACAAAGCGTCAAAGGAAAGTCAAGGTTGGTTTAGAATACCAGTCTTCTTAAAAAAAAAGATTCAACCCACATAAATGAGGTTAGCAGCTCAGACAGATAATGCTGGTCTTTCCTATGTACAGTTTCATTCCGTTTTGGTTTACATATCATTCAGTTCTTAAAATGTGTTGTCATTAGTTGCAAAAATACATAAATGTGTGGTATAATATCCTAAAAAGCAGAAAGATACATGGAGTAACATTTCAAAAAGTCTGAATGTCATTAGTGTCTGTGTGATTGCTGTCTAACGCTGGGATGTTGCTAACGATCCCACTAGGAAACGTGTTCCGTTCGTGTGCATGTGTTTGATTGGTCCATTATCCACATCTGACCAGTTTGGGACTGAAACTGGCTGAGTGTTGGTATTTTGGAAAATTACTTATTAAATGATTCTTCATTGAGGCATATGTGCAATGTGATAGTACTGGAGTGCAACATCAAACAACAGGGCAGGTAAACAGACATAGATACAAGGCACATCAAGTTGCAAGGTAAGGTTGGACCTTTAACTTATCTGGAATTACTCAAATGTAAAATTCAAGCCATTTCATGATTTTAGTCCTCCAGACAGAGGGTGAATGGGGAAGTATTTCTTAAAACTGGACATCATTAGGTTCTACAAACTGCATGACAATCCTGTCACTGACTTGGGAAAATTAACCAATGAAAGACAGGTATACAGGTTTAGCTCACACTGTATACACAGTGATTTCCTGACAACCTGAACACATTCCTATTGTCATACATATGTTAAAACCTATGTCATATCATGGTTGTGGTGCGTCATTTAATCCTAATGATTACTTCCCCAAGAACCACTCACATATGGGTGACCAGATATTTATTGATTTTTACAAACCCCTTTCTCCGAAAGCGGAGATGTCAAAATGTTAGAAGTACTGTCCTACTGAAGCACTAATGTAGCACCACCTCTTCTGCTTCGCTGATATCCATCATTCATATGTTGGAATAAAATAGGCCTTTACACGTTCCTAACGTATTTAGAGTCTTCAACTGCTTCTAACTTGATCGTCAGAACATACAAAAGTGCTTTCCCCATGATTTCCGAAAGTTCTGCCACAGTTCAAGTAAAAAAGAGGAAGAAAAGAGAGACTAACTTCACTACACAATATGTCAAAGAATCCCATCAGTAGCAGAACATAGGAGCATAACTTTTATTTTTTTCTTTGAGTTTGATATATAGTTTTATTGTTTCCTTTCTTAGTTTGATTTCCTAATTTCTTTGTTTTTTTTTGCTTTGCCTAAGAGGTACACAATTCTGAAATAAAAAGAGGAAAAATAAGAAGCTTGGAGAGGCTTTTGAATGGCTTCTCTGGAATTCTGGAATCTTCCCTTCCCGCCAAAACTCTCAATTGAACCCGAGTGAGGTTTCTAAAGAGAGGGTGAGGGTGTTTAGTGCTGCTCCAGCCAAGATGGAGTGTCCCCACCGGGCATTTTCAATTTGATATGGAACTGCTTGAGCGTCTGTTCCAGCTGCTGCTGGTTCCCTGCATAGTATGCTGCTATGGCATTGTGGAAGAGGGTTAGCTGGTTGTGCAAAACCTTCACCTTGAGGAGGAAAAAAAAAACACATACAGCAGGGTAAGTCACTCCGGATTGTAAATACTCTAAACCATTAGGGGATTTCTCTCGACAGAAAACTGTGATTGATTGATACAAAGCTCTCCCAGTGTAATGTACAGTTGTATTAAGTACACACTTTAGACAGGCCAAATGGAAGGTTTGTTGAAGAACTTCTGCTAATGTGCAGACTGTAAAACCTTGCTTTCAAAGATCAGCTAAGGTCAGCGATGTTAGTTAAGTAAAACCGAATTAATTCTAACAATCACTCTGTTTACCGACACTCAGGGCCGGCCCAAGCCTTTATGGGGCCTTAAGCAGAATTTATTTGGGGGCCCCTCCGAATTTGTATAATTACCATTAAAATAATATATATACGTTTTGAATTAAGCTGTAATTTCATGTGCTCTTGGGGGCCCTCTGGTGGCCACGGGGGCCCTAAGCAGCCGCTTAGTTTGCTTATGCCTTGGGCCGGCTCTGCCAACACTGTACATATTTAGGCACACATATCAGTTTCTGAAAGAAGCCCATCTTCAATCCCACCTTATTTTCCTCCAGGAACTTTAGCTTTACGGACACATCATTGCGCATCTTCTCATACTTGTCGCGATGGATCTGGAACTGCAGCTGGGACTGCTCTATCTTGGGCAGGGTGGTGGCGTCGCGGGGGCCCAGGTTCAGCTCCTCCAGGTCCGTACGGTACGCATCATACTCAACCCTGGAGAAGAGGGCAAGGGTCAACCACTGACTTTATTTGAAGTGTATTCTATTTTAAGGATACTCCAGTAGTACATCAAACTAAAATGTGATTAAACTGAAAAAAAAAAGCTGAAAATTACAAAATATGTTGAATATTTATAATACGTAATTCTACGTGTAAATACTATGTAGATACAAAAAAAAGCTGTGCCACATTCTGTGTCTGTGCAGCAGACAACACAAGACGGTGAAGGGGGACATCACTGCTATTACCTGGCTGTTTCATACTGTTTGATGTTGATGATGGTGTCCTCAATTGTTTTGTCCACAAGGGTGTTGACACTGCTGATGAAGAAGGTAATGGCTCCTAGAAGGGTTTCTCCATTTTTGGACAAGAGCTTTTGGGTATCAGCGTTGTAGCCAAACTCCTCCTGAAAGAGGAAACATTCACACAATACAGTTATTCAGTTTTTAAGACTTGTAAGTCTCACACACAAACACTATAATTTAGAAACAGGTGTGTGTGTGTGTGTGTGTGTGTGGGTAGACATCCGATAACACAGAAGTAACATGGAATACCCAGTTTACGGCCCCAAATTGTCTTTACAACTGACGTTTACACAGCAACCATAAACAAAACAGATTGTTAATGCTCAACCAGATATCAAAATAAAAAAATGTAGTTGCTGCATGCATCAATAATGCACCACCAGTATAACTTTTATTTTCATGTGTTTTGATTCATTCACATGAAATGGATGCAGCTTTATCACTTTTTTTATTACAGGTTGCCTTACCAAACCTGCATAATAATATAAACAGGACCATACTGAACATGAATCAAGGCAGACTGATGTATGACATCAATAATGTACTATCGCTGAGGTTTCTGAAGAACACATAGGCTGTTCAGAACGACATATACAAAGACCGTATGAATGTATGAATACATATAAAATAAGAATACTCCATAAGGTGTTTGAGAAGCTAGACCAGCAGTCTAGAACCAGAGCTTCCATGGTAACGGTGATGCTTTTTGGGCAAAGTGACCGGACATCTACGGCTTACGTGGAGTTCAGGTGACTTGAGGCTGAGGTCGGCGAAGGCGTCTCCCAGCTGCCTCTGTGTCTGCATCATCTGGGACAGCTGATTGGCCAGAGTCTGGGCCAGCTTCACCACGTTCTCGTACTTCCTCTTGTTGTCTCTCAGCACCTCGATCTGGGCCTCCAGCTCCAAGTCCACGGTCCGAGAGCCGCGGCCCAACTTCTCCGACAGAATCTGTCTGGTGCACTGGTGCAAGGAGGGGGGGGGGGGGGCACATAGGTACAGCTAGGGTTAGTGTCAGGCTACTGGTATTTGGCATCCATTGTTGAGTGCTACTCACAGTTTATATCAACCTAAACAATAATGATAAGTATTTAAAACCTAGTTCTGGATAAGTCCAAGTACTCTGTGTTGATTAGGTAAAGAGAAGAAATAACTCATCAACTAGATTAGAAATGCCAATAATCATTCTCTCTGGGGCTCAGTCACTTCAATGATGTTGAATATGAAGTCAAACAGTAGTTAAACATGAACATGATCAGATAAAACGGACTAGAGATCCCTTCACCTATTGGTGAGCATGTGTGTGCGTGTGTGTGTGAGATTGAGACTGTGATTGTGTGTGAGGGACTGTAAGAATGTGAGTATGTGTGTGTGAGAGCTGCCAGAAGCAGATGCCAGTCACTGATGAATAATTCAGATCTGCAGAGGAAAGTGCACGTCCCCCTGCTGAGATCCCAACAGACTGGGAGAAAACTGAATGAGGAAGAGAAGAGGTACGGAGAAATCAAAAAAGGAAAAGGAGAAAATGTATATATACTATATATATATATATTTTTTTTTTTACTTTGTAGGTGTTGACACTCCACTTCCTCACTAGGTCCAGCTTCTCCATGGCCGGGTTCTTCAGGTCATCTGCCAGAACCACCGCTCCGCTCTGGGAAGGCCCTCTCATAGTGCCTGTACAGAACGACCATGTGTTTGTTATGGGAGTCACCGCACACAACATTAACCAGCCATGACGCAGTGGTGGAGACTAGAGTCCGGCTGGAACAATGTACAGTTAAGAGTACCATTACAGAAGGGTATTTATGTGTTGTTGTTTCTTTCAACAACAACAATTATTTCTTTTGTGAATGGAAAACAACTAAATTGGGATTGTTTTTAGTTGAGCAAGGAAGAATAAATCAGCAAGGAGCGACATCAGCCAGGCTGTGCAGTACAAGAGGGGAACAGGCTGCAGGCAGAAATGCTCATTGAAAGTCCTGTAAAGACGCAAGCTTGGCAGACCCAGCAGTGTTAGAGCATGAGGAAGACCGTCCGTGCTAGCAATACTTCCCCCACAGTGTTAGGGGTCACCAGGGGTCACAAAGAAGGTACGAACCGAAAGTGAGAGGGCATCCGGCACAGCACGGACAAGCAGATGAGGAGGGAGCCAGGAAACTGCCATTACGTCAGGTGATGAACAGGAAGAAGAGGAAGAGGAGGGGGGGGAGGGGCAGGTTTGCGTCTGAAACTAACCCGTCTGCTAACCCGGACCAAAGAAGAGGGAGAGAGATGAGCCTAATCAGAAGTAGCAATACAGTATAGCTGCTGTTAGTGCTGGGTGTAGCTAGCGACAGGTCCACAACATCTCCTCTCTCTCTCTCGGTACCTGTCTCAGCCTGACTATCGCTGGCAGAGCGCGCCAGGCGGCTAGCCACGGCCGAGCTGGGAGCCACAGATGCCACAGGAGACGTGGGCTGGCTCGCTGACCCTGGGAACAGTCAGAGTAGCCATTAGAGAGTTTCATTCCAAACCACACCCTTTAACGCTAGGGCTGAAACCTGGAGTTGACGGTGTGCGTTTTGTTTGCAAGATGGACTAATGGAGCTGCATTATGATAATAGCCTAAACCACCTCGATGAAATCTCATTTAAAAGGGTGGTGCTAATGCAATTCAACTCCAACTTCTTCTTTATTCATTGCCAGGTGTGAGCAAATATCAACATGACCTGGGGCAGGGACAGCCCCAACTTGACACGGAAACAACAGACTCTGTTGCCAAGGGGGAAGAAGGGGGATTTATTTACATCTGTAATCGAGGAAGTTGTAATGACATGGAAATGCGGGGGCCACAAAATGGAGATCAGAGGCAATTCATTAAAACTCAATTGGAAGGCCTCCTTTATAAATTCAAATGTCTCTCCTCTCTGCCGCCAGGCAGAGTAGGGCAGTTTGTCAGGGGACACACACTAAGGTTCTCACGTTTCTCTGTTGAATGTGGCACAACGCAATGCAGGCAAAAATACCACAATACACTGAGGAAGAGTCTAATTCATTACTATCTGGCTCTCTGTTTGAGCACACAGCTGCCTTTGACAAAAAAAAGAGTCTTCAGCGGCATAAAAGAAAAAAAACAATGAAATTCAGTAAACCGGACGTTACGAAAATGAAGAGGAAACACAGCACGTTAAAAGGGAAATGTTGAGAAGCAATAGATGCTTTAAACCAGGGGTGTTCAAGTCCGGGTCCTCGGGGTCCGCTGTCCTGTATGTTAGTGTGACAGGATAGTGGACCCTGAGGACCAGGAATGAACACCCCTGCTTTAAACAAATGACCCAACATGCGTTTAGGGCTACAGTTCAGTTGAGTTGACTGGATATTGCTGCTACCTCTGTATGGTCCTGATTCGATGATGCCTTCTGCTGAGGCGAAGCTGCTGTGGCTGACGTGCGCCTCTGTGGCGCTCAGGGCTCTGGGGGGGCCTCGGGAGGAGTCCTGGGGGGGGGACGACAAGTGACACACCAGGACGTGTGAGTGTGTGACGAGCGTACGTGTGTGTGGGGTGAGGGGGCATAGACTGTCTTTCAAACTTCTATACAAAGTCACTTCACACACCGGCATGTAGCAAGACAAATGTTATTGACAGGCTGGGTTCATGTCGAGAAACCAAAGCTTCCAACTCTGTCCATGACTTCAGACAGTCTAACCAATCAGTTCATTATAAGGTGGAGGACAGAGGCTCGGTCTTGTTGGGCAAACTGCTGATTTTGACATGTTCCAAGTAACAAAAGCAACTGTCTTTGGCCTGCTCTGCTGTAAGCTTCAATCTACTTGTATACCACGAGGCTGTGGTTACCAAGTTTGTTTAAGCTTCATTTAAACTGCTCTCAGCTTTGACAATGTCCATGTATGACTTGTAATGACTGGATGTGACTGTGGACTGGACTCCATTGTATTCTAGTGTACCTCATACACCTAGGTGTCCTTCCTGTTCTTGAATTCTGCAAATAACAGTTCGCACAGTGGGACAGAATGTACTGTTTGTGTGAATGGTATCCATGTTTACAATGTGTTTGGAGTGTGTGTATTAAGCCGGTTGTGTGCAGCATGCAGGATATCTGTGTGTGGTTGTGTGTGTGTGTGATTGTGAGCATGCGTGAAGGGGTGTCCTCACCCTTGTGAACACATCTTCGCGGCCGTCGTCCAGGCCTCCATTGCTGGTGACGGAGATCTCAGCTGCAGGACTTCTAAGGGCCTCCTCTGTCATGGTGCTTTCCTGCGCGGAGAGCAGAAGAACTCCATGTAAAACCCTGTAGCGGACAAAGCTTTAGAAAGGGGAGTCCTGTAGAGTTATCCGTCAAATGTTTGGATATGAACCAAGAGAGAGAGAAGGCGGAGGCTCCATGCAGAAGTTTGGCGGGTGTGGGCTGCCATCTTGTGGGCGAGATGGTCCAACTTTGATATCAGACCGTAACCGTAACCATAACCATGGCAACGTCATCCCACAAAGCCACACTGAGTCATCTACAGAGCAGGAGTAACATACAGACGAGTGCACGCTTAAGAACCAGGTCTGTTCATTCATCATCCTCCGTGGCTGTGTTACACACTAGGATGGTTTTGCTGTGTCAAGGATTTGTTGAAGATTGGTGACCCAAAATTATTGATTAGCGGTACATACAAATGATACATTACTATCATGTTATGCTTAAGGAAAATTGACTAATTGTCTAGGATTAGGCTTTATCCATGTCTGGGAAACTGGGCCTTTGACATGCTGAACCAGACACACAAAAAATTAAAAGTCTACCTGTTCGACCACCACAACCTATATTTCTACAAGGAAGTTTGGCATAGAATGCCATACCACTCTAAACCAAACAAATACAGGAAAAAGGCATAGACCTACAGTGTCACAATATGTGTGACCCCATGACACTATGGTGAAATATAAATCTATGTTTTCTAAGTATGTTGTCTAAGTACCTTTTCTACAATTGGCATGTCATGAGGTTGAGGCAAGGTTTATTTCTCGCAGGAAACACCATCATCTATTTCTGGACTCTACTTCTCTGTAGCCCTAGACGGCGATCTAAATAATGCAGGTATCCACCAGATACAGCTGGCCTACACAGACTTGTAGTTCAAATGAATCACTTGGACAAAAGAGTTGGGATGCTAAATGTGCCACAGATGAGATCCACCCTACGGACACCCGAACAGGTACGGGAGTTCATGTCAACTCTACGAAGCCTTTAAGAAGATTGTAAAATGTAATCAGAGCCAAAAGCAACCCGTGAGTTTACAAGGTTGCCTGCCCATGAGACTGACTGACAGGATCAAGTTCAGGAATTATCATGCAAGTAGGCCAATTCAATCAGACTGAACCGGATGCTCAATCTCTGAATACAATAATCTCCTGCTTACTATTATATCCCACTGCATAGAAATTGACAAAATATTACAGACAAGGGCCTAAAGTGTACTGCTGTGTGCCATCTGATCATATGCTCGCCTCAGACTACAACAACTCGAAGCTGGTTGTGTTCCAAAGTTTGTCCGTGTCATTTTGTGAGATCATCGGGATTAAAGGAAGGCCTATGGTCCGCGTCCTATGTTCAGTCTACGAACAGCATATAGTACTGTTTTAACGCCCTATCAATTAAACAACTTACTTTTTAGTAAGAGAATATACTAAGCCTTTAAAAGTTCAAACGCTCCAAACAAGCGACATGATCTTGGAGACATGATTGTGATTGCTTTGGCAGCAGAGTTTGCCATCCTGGCACTGCACACAGAACTGCAGGTATCAGATTCCAACACACAACATAAATAGTTAAGAGCCACACGACGCCCACGTACGGTTAGAACACAAAGACAGCAGCATGCAGGCTTGTCTATAGAGAAACAGAACGGAGAGCAGATCATCTGAGATGAGGAGGGAGGTGCGTCTACAGTCTGGGACAGCATGGCCTTCTGCAGGGGTTGGCTTGAAAACAAATACAAAATGGAGCAAACCAAAAAGTCAGTCATTCTCAAATCTGAGTCACAAAGAAAGAAAGAAAAAAGAAAACTGTCATGGAGCCTATCGAACCATTCTCAGTCGATAGCCCTCTATTCAAAACCACGTGTGATGCAACAATGGGAACAAGCCCAGTGATTGAGTGCCGACAGCTTGGAATGGTCAGGCACAGCGACAGCAGATCTGGTGCTGCATGGGAACACTAAGGCAGGGGCCAAATCCCTCTGCCTACAGCCACTGCCCAGCCATGTGACGCTCTGCTGAATACAAGTGCTGTATCCACACACACACAGGAAACACTGGGATGGATTCTTATCATAGCCGGGATCAGTCACATGTACAGGCCTCTGTCAAAGTCAAACCAGTGAAAATGCAGGTTTAGGCTTGAAAGTGGAAATGATTGTCACAGCAGTTGCTCGATGAGCTTCTCGTAGTCAATGGATTGCGAATGTATACATCATTGGCATGAAGAAAGAGCAGCTAGTGGAGTTGCAGCAATCAGCTACAAACTACAACATGTCACAGTACAGCAAACCTTTCAGCAAGAACCCAACCAAGCGAAGACAGAAAAAGCACAGACACACCATACCACCGGCCTGTTTTACAACTTAAAGTTCCACAACAAATTTAAATAATTTTGCAAAGCTACCAACCAAGCAAAAAAGAAAAGATCCCAAACGATACCATTTGCGTGAAAGCATTCATCAAATGTTGATTTGATTTGAGCAAAATGTTGAACTTGAGTGCTGCAGTGAAAAATTTCAAGAGAGTAGCTAGGTTGATTGCCACCGACAAAGATAAGATGTCACCTTTGTGCAAGAGTGAGAATCTTGAACGTTTCCCTTTGGTGTATTCTGGTCTGCTGTCTCAGTTTGGTCATTTTGTGTTTCTGCACCAGCGCTGACAGAGACGGCACTGACAGCAGAGGGTGGAGCAGCAGTCCCGTGATCTGGAGTCTCCACGCCGTCTGGAATCTCACTGCTTATCTGAGCACCACCACCACCGTCGCTGTCGTCATCCTCATCAACAACATCATCATCATCATCGTGTGCCTCGGCCCTCTTTCCTGTGTCATCTTTGTCAACTTGCATATTGTCCTTGACTGAATGAGAAACTGGGTCAGGATGTTCTTCGTAAACTGTTGCATGTTCAGCACCAGGATATCTGTTAGCGTCCTCCTCTCCCTCACTTTGGGATTCCTCAGTGTTCTGAGCTTCGTTCTTTGAATCCATTCGCAAGCCCCCGTCTGAGATTACCCCAGACTCAGCCTCAAGACTAACTTCGGACATGCCTGTAAACAAACACACAGGTGGGCATGAACACATATCCCTGGAAAACCGGTATCCGGGCAGGTTTTGGCACATTCAGAGAAAGGGGTGGTCAACACCTGAGGCAGAGTAGCAGTCATTTCAAGTTATTCAAAAGCAGGTTGATGGCATTCACACAACAGGTTGTTCTGTTCCGCAAAATAGAATCAACCAGTATAAATCAATGGTGGGATGTTTGCAGAACCATCTTAATAAACATACCTTTACAGTGACTGTGCGATTCAACCATTGTTCCACTGAGCGACAATGAACACTGAGGTGGTTCAATGTGCAAATGCTATGTACACCGAGATTTGACAAGATGCAGACGTATTAAATCAAGAAAAAAGTGAAAGTCTATAAAGTTTGGGTTTCAGGACCAGATGATTATCCCATGTCTGATCACACCTGCAGCAGCAACTCATGTTCTCTTAACCCTTGTGTTATCTTCGGGTCATTCTGACCCATCAGTCATTGTGACCCACCGTCGTATTGCGACAGATTTACCGCATACAAAGACAAAGTGAAGCATTTTCTTTTAACCGTTGGGCTGTCTCAGACCCCCCACATTGCAAAGGTTAAAAGAAAATAATTTTAATTTGTTTTTGTATTGGGTAAAATTGGGTAAACACAACGATGGTTCGTTATGAACCTTTGGGTCATGTGACCCGAAGGCAGCACGAGGGTTAATAAAAAGCCAGATTACAAGCCAATACAATGTAAATTGACACGTAAACTGTAGGCTACTGAGTTGATAACCTGACAAATTAACCAACAATACTTCTGCTTATGCAAACTACCAAAAAGCTAGCTACATGCAGTGTACTTAGTACTACAGTACTGTAGTGTTTGACTTATCTAGATTTTACTGGCAAACACCTGTAGCTAGCTAACACATTGTTGCTAGTGGCTAGTCTATACAGTAGCTTATGCAAACTAGGTTAAAACCTGGCGATCAAAACCTCTAATGTTTAGAAAATGCCAAATATTTAGGAAGTTACTGTAGAGCTAGTGTTCTTTGGTTAGCTAGACAGGGTAGCTATCTGTGGCGGGCTTGATGTGTACATCATCAGCTAGTAGTACTAGTTGGTAGAGTTCTGTCTACAGTAGCCACTATTAGCTAATAATGCACTCTAAAATGTAATCCTGTCCATTTGTCGTTTGCGTTAGCAATAGCCAGCAAGCTAACTTTACGAATACAAACTGTGAGCTAGCAAGTGTGTTTTGCTGCTACCAGCCACTTACGTAGCAAAAGTGACACATCATTAGCTAGCCACATACT
Organism: Osmerus eperlanus; assembly: GCF_963692335.1. Lineage (NCBI taxonomy): Eukaryota > Metazoa > Chordata > Actinopteri > Osmeriformes > Osmeridae > Osmerus > Osmerus eperlanus. The sequence goes on from NC_085031.1 coordinate 8,958,919, forward strand.
GCTAGCTAGCTTCTACCAAACAACACACCCTGACTGTGTTGGACTGATGTGTAGCCTATCATTCTTGGCAACTTTACCTTAACACGTAAGTTAGCAAGCAAGATAGAAAGTAATCCAAATCTTCCTTTCTGATACCGAAATGTCCCACTCCTGTCCTCTCGGCAGAAAAACGTAAATTTTCTCAATTGTACTTTTATTCCGCACCCATTGGGTTTACTCGATAAAGTCGTTCAGACCCGGAAAAGTGAGTGTAGTTTTCTTGCTGCACACCAGAGTGCACAGTGGTCACTTAGTAACATTGCAAAAGCTTAGATGAATCTTGTTGTGTACTCTCGAACCATCCCGCGGTGCTTACCATGTTCGGTTTCAAGGCAGTCGACTGAACGCATACAGAGAGTGGGGCACCACTGTGTCTTCTTGTTGGGTTTTAATATTGGTATATTATTTTAATCTTGTAGCAGAAGCAGCATACGTGAATAAAGCGGGGGTGTTCCCATCGCATCCAATTAGTTGGCTTTTGTTTGATTCCAATAAAGGACGGAAACTAGCGTTACTGACAGGTTTTGCCAAATCGAATGGACCTGCAGATTTTGCGCACGACGGAGTCTTTCTCCCCCTGGTGATTGACTGCAGTAGTTTTTAGCGACAGTAAATGAGATTAAGATTTAGAAATGACCAAATACATAGGATGGAATTATTAAACGACTATAGAAACGTTCATGATTTATATTAACTTTTTGAGTTGGTTAAGTTTCGTTGCAGAAATAAACTGCATTACCCATCAGCCAGAGAATAGACAAGCGTTGCCAGATTGAAGAGACTCCCCCTTCCCTTTTCCTGAATAAATGTGAAATCGGTGTATGTGTTCATTGGAAATGGGTCACACTTTAAACACAAAATGTACTCTCTTTTTAACCAGAGAAAGCAATACCATAACATACATATTTGTGGCACCAAAAACAGACAAACAGACAAACAGACAGACAGACAGACAGACAGACAGAAAGATAGATATATAGACAGAACGACAGACAGACAGATAGATAGCCCCCTGCCTGACTGAAAACTAAATTATATCACACAAGCAACTGACAATAATATCTAAAAGAACACCATGTTTCTGTAGAACATAGCTAGCATGATGTTTTTCAGATTTCTTCTGCTATCATGTATGTTACAGTCACGACACCTCTTAACTTTAAATAAAAGGATATTGGTGTGGTAATGGAAAAGGCCTCGCAAGGAGTTTAGGACGTCTTGATAGAGGGATATTTAAGTACCTGGCAACCCCCGACGCAATTCTTGCCTGAGTATGTATCTACAGTGGCCATATTGAAATCTCAAATCTAGCAGTAGTCTGAAAATTCAGTGTCGCTGTCTCATTTGGAGACTCTGAAATATTGCTATCCTTTATTTATATCAGGGGGTTTGGGCCAGACATTCCACCTGAGACCCTGCCTTTACTGGACGGCAAGTTGTCTCTGATTTTCGTGGAAAAATGAGTCCAACTGATGCTAAAAGAGGAGCTAAACGCAGGAAGAACAAGCGGGGCGGTGGCAGTAGCTGCAGCACTGTCTGCAGTACCAGTGGCAAGGCCGGGGTTTCAGCCACGGCCCTGAGTCCTCAATCCACGGCAACACCCTCTGTCTTGGGTTTTTTGACATCGGGGAGTACTGGGAATGGGAACATTGGTTCCATCACTGGCATGAACGGAGAGGTAAGAATGCTACAGTCGACGGCAAGTGCATGAAAGCTCAAAACGAGCGCTCGAGATTGCCATTAGATAGGAAGCCAATGTAGCTATCTAGCTTGTCTAGTTAGCTAAGTTAGCTTGCTGCTAGCTCTCACATCAACGACACAGACATCTTGGCCTGACATTTCTGAGACCAGACAACCTAGCTAGCTCGCGAGCTAAAAACGGTTAGCTAGTTAAATATTGATATGACAACGTATTATAGACTATAGCTGTCTAGCAATCTATGTGATATATATTTCCAATGCTAGCTCACCATATTGGTTTCTATGCGCTGCCGTGTAACATTATTGTTGACAGTTGCTTGTGCAGTAGACTCACTCAATGTTTACTACAGTACTGTTATTTGACAGGTACACGAATGGCTATCTCAGCTAGCTAGCTAGCTATCTAGCTAGTAGTCTAGTTAACTGCAGTAGTAGCTAGCTAACTGTCTAAAATTAACTAGCATAGACTTGTGCACAGCCACTGGCGCAGTCTTTCTTCTATGTTAACATCTTGTAGTTAGAGCTAACATAGCTTGTCTAGACTAGATGGCTTGCTAGATGCCGGTTCGCCTTCTCGATATAAGCCTTCTCGATATAACTCCGAGCTAGAATAATAAGAGAGTTTGTAAAATAATCTAAAGTTAGCCTAACACAGTAACTACTAGTAGTTTCCAAGAGATATCTCCTTGTCGTCTCGCATCTTAAAGGGTAGTGCTAAAGCTAGGCTAGCTGTAATCAGAAAGTCTCTGTCAAGAGTCAACTGTCATCGGATTAGCCTGCTAAGTTTAGTGTATGTTTACTCAAACGGATAATTTAATAGGGAACTAGCTAGCAAGGTTACCACTCAAGCCTGGCGTTGATGTTTAATGGAAAATAAACCCCAAACAACCAAAACACCTTGTCACACAGCCAATTAATAAAAATGTATGCAAAGTCAGCTAAATAGATCTCATTGTTTTGCTCCTAAACTAGACTAAAACATAAGGGTGTTTTATTACGAGTTAAGTCGTGCTAGATGTTGACAACCTGGTTCAGTTTCCAATTCAGTGTAAATGTATGGGTCATATTATGCTTTGTAGTGGCAACCTTTAATGTAAATTGGGTTTAGTAGATTAACTGCTGTACATCGGTAAATTATCCAAAATGTAATTTGTAGATGTCTGTTCGGACTCACACTCATTTAGATTTTTCTAGATAACATGAAGTGGTGGTTTGACGTAATATGAACTTTCTGCCAATATGTTTCTTGCTTGGAATCTGGTGCCAGTCTTGAGGGGCTAGTCTGAAACTGACATTGCAAAGACAAAAGTCTGACTTGCTCAATTCGACTGACTGTTTCCAGAACAGGGCTTTTTCTGTAGCGAGACAAAACGTGATATGACCATTCTAGACACTGGATTTTAAATCTTAGTTGAAATCTGGTGTCTACAGCTGCTCTTCCTGCAAGTCATGTGCACTTTTATCCCTGTGTACCCCCAGTGGTGACATGTTCTTAAACAAATTTAAAAATTAATAAAATGTACAACAATATTGAATACAGACTAGTTTAAGTCCCTGTTTTGATGTATTTTTGTTGAGATCTGTAGGTCAACATTCCTCAAATTGAATCTAGCAACTCCTAATCCAGGCTCCACTATGATTATGTTACGATTAAGTTCTCAGTACTCACACACACAAGTGGACTCACTGTCTGCCTGAATATACTGCTAGCCAAAGCATTAACACGAAATGCAATATATCTATACATGATCCTGTCTACCTCACTAGCTAATCTGTGTCCAAATCACATGATGGAATTAAACGATACAGAGTTCAAATGCAGCCTAATGTAGCGAATGTTTCTCAGACAAACGTTGACAATGTGTTTGCAGTTTGGCGGGTTAGCATTGGATTTATTATTGTTTGTTTATTTCTCCCAGGTCCCAATGAACGGAAATGTTACACAGTTTACAGAGGGCCCTGTGAATTCCGACTTCTCCGGAGTCCTGCAGGTAAAGCCCTGCTGTAGCTATCTAAGACTTCTTGAGTCTGATGCCAGTGAAGAGCATCAGTGTTACCGTGTTGTCTGCCAGCATTGTGTCAACTCAAATGTTGGGCTACTGGAACCCTCCAGAGTTGCTAGTAGTTGTGCTACCAGGAGGTTGAGTGAGAAGAATACTTCACTGGTTCACCAAGGCCTAGGGCCTCTTGTCAGTTCAGTCATCCCCATTGCATCCCAATGGTTGCCTCTAATATTTTTCTGTTCAGCATTATTGCCTCACTATGTGTAAAGCACCTTGGGGTCTTTTAAAAGGCGCTTATATCAATGAAAGTTATTCTTCTTCTTGAATGCTAGCCTTTTCTTCCCGTCTCCATTCCAGACTCCGTTCACCTTTGGGCTCAACCAGCGAGCGCCCTACACCACGGGTGACCGCTGCCTTCTCTGTAGGAGTGAACGCAAGGACAACGGCCTCCAGCAGGACGTGGGCCTACCGGGGCAGAATGGCACCACAGCATCCGCCAAGCCCCCCAGTGCCCTGCAGCTGCCCCTGTGGGTGTGTCCCGACTGCAGACACACGGTTGAGAAGGAGGACCATCATGCCGTTCTGGAGGACTCACTGGGGGTGAGGACGTGGGAGATCCCCCCTTGGGAGCGTTATATTGGAGTCATATGTTCAGTGGATGAGTGATATGATGGTTCATCTCCACACTTGGTCATGTATTGTATCTTGTGCTGTATGGCATCCCATCTGTGTTATTGTTTATGTTGGATCTCCTCCAGTGTTCTTAACCAGCTCAAATATCCTTCAAGAAGGCATTGATTTCAAATCAGACCCCGTCCCTGACGTTCTCCCTTCCTCCAGAACCAGGACTTCCTGTTGCACATGCCGCTGGGTAACGGAGGCGTGGTCCAGGAGCCGGTTTCCGGGGGTCGCCTGACCAGCACTGCGCCTACATTACCCATGCTTCCTGCCCCAGACCTCACCGCCCCGCTGACGGCTGATACTGTGTGCAGCTGCGAGGCCTGCAATGAGAGACGGTTAGTAGCTGTGTTGTCGATTCTGAGTGGAAGACATGGTGTTATCGTTGCGCCGTCCCAGAATCGGGCGTATGTAATATTGGAGTTTAGATGTTCTTGTTGAACTGTGTGTTGACATTTGCAGACCATTCTTTGTCACTAACCACTGAAATACGTTAAGAACTGTGCTTCTGGGCCATGATCACCTGCTGTCGTTCCTATGTGCATTATTAGTATTTTATTATATCGCTTTGGATAAAGCATCTGATAATGGATAAATTAGCAAATGTGCATCCTGACTCTAGGGATACACCGATCCATAACAAGACCATAGAATGATGATACGTAGTGTCTAATTGTCTGCCCATGCAACGTTCATAAAACGGTCACCCCTGCCGTGACCTATCGTTGACCTTGGTGATCTTGTGGATATCCAATTACGTATCGTCTCTTGATTGCTCTTGTCTGACACAAAGGAACCAATGGGCTCTTTTCCATAGAATATTTTTTCCCAGAGCCTGCCTAACCAACACTCATAGCAGACTAAACTAGAGAGGGTACAATTTCTGGGGAAATTGTGGGGTGTGCTTGCGTCGGTCTGAATCTTGGAGCAAAATGAAGCACAGCTGTCAGCTATAGTTGGGTATATACAGGTAGCAAAATGGTGTTCACTTCACTTATGTACTGAACCAGACTGTTTGACTTACCGTAATATAATCCTAAACTGTGCAACGATACAGTGACACATCACACAAGCTTGAGTTCAAATACATTATTTAATGTGACATTACGTACTGTACATTCAGTCGGGGTCAGATGGCTGAGCGGTTAAGGAGTCGGGCTATTAATCAGAAGGTTGCCGGTTCGACATCCTTGACTAAATGTAAATTCAAGTCTTAAATTGCTGAGCAACAGCAAAAACACAGGCAGGGATACAATAGCAACGCTACTGCTAAATAACTATTTAGCTGGTCGGCTCCATGACGCCGGGTAAGTAGGGCTCGTGAGACTGCTACCTCTCAAGAGCCCTTGACTGCTCACCAAAAGAACGAAGGGGAACGTATCTATGCGTCGTTGCTAAGGTATGCTGACGTTGTGACGTTAGGCTAGCACTGAGTTCCCCTTTGCCACACAAAACTATTTGTAACAAAAAACGTAATTCAAGCCTAAACAGTGTAACGGAACGTAAATAAAAATACAAGCAACGCAATTGCTAACAAGACGAACCTTTTGACACCGACGTTGTCTATGTAGTCCAAATATTGAGGGATCCTTGGGGTGGGAAAAGAAATAATAATAATAAATATATATGAGAGAGAACAATGGTTTGTGCTTGCCGAAGGTATTCGCACAGCATCAAGGGCCCAGGTCTTAAGCAGTATGTTGCCCCCCACCCCCCATAGGGAGATCTCTGCAGAGTCGGAGCGCGAGTCGCAGCAGCTACAGAACCATTGGTCGGAGGTGCGCTACCTAGTGCGTGGCATCTACCGGCAGACAAGCACGTCTTGCGACAAGGAGGGAATGAAGGAGCTGGTGGACAGGTAATTCGGCCTTTCTCTCTTTTGTTTTCTCTCGCACGCACACACTCTCCCTCTCCGTGTCTCTCTCTTTGTCTCTGTCCTCTCTCTTCTCTCTCCCCACCACCCCTCTCTCTTCTGATGTCTTCATTCTTCATATGTTCCCTATCCACTTCATTCCATCCTTTTCCTCCAGCGGTAAAGGCGCACTTAAGCTCTACACAGATCTACTTTCATCTGGCATCTCCCTCAGAGCGGGGCTAGATCTAATTGTGCCTTCCCCCTGCCCCTCCACCCCTGCCCCTCCACCCCTGCCCCTCCACCCCTGCCCCTCCACCCCTGCCCCTCCACCCCTGCCCCTCCACCTCTGCCCCTCCACCACGCAGGCTGTGTGAGAAGGACCCCTACCAGTTGTACCAGCGCCTGGAGCAGCAGGCCAGGGAGTACGTCCTGGAGATGAAGGTGCGGCTCCTCAAGCACCTGTCGTCGGGCTCCAAGTCCCCCCCCACCACAGCGGCAGGTCCGGCCCGGGCGGGCTCGGCAGGGGGTGTTGGTGCCCCCCAGGGCCCCCCCCAGGGCCCCCCCCAGGCCCATCAGTTCATCTCCCTGCTGCTGGAGGAGTACAGCGCCCTCTGTCAGGCAGCACGGACCATCAGCAGCTTCCTGCTCACCCTGGTCAGTGGTTAGCTGCAGGCCCATCGGTTAGGTGATGTTTGCCAGTCCTGATTATATATATATGTGTGTGTGTTTTTGCATTCACACCAAACTTTGGTTTATCAACTCGGAACAGAAGAAGATGTTCAGAAGATGTCTAAAATGTTTTTTTAGTAATTTGACCAGCATGGCCCCCAGCAATGCTTCTTACAGCTATGTTATTAAGGAACCTTTTGCTTTGTAGTTACCGATGTAATGAGCTTTTGTTGCTGAGTGACAGGACCATCCTATAGACCAGGCCGCTGAGTGTTTCTCTGGGTTGCTTAGGAGAACGAGCACCTCCAGAAGTTTCAGGTGACGTGGGAGCTGCACAACAAGCACCTTTTTGAGAACCTGGTGTTCTCTGAACCCATCTTGCACAGCAGTTTACCTGCACTGGTCGCACAGCTGAGGTAAAACACTGTGCTGGCTAGAGCCTTCTTCTTTACACTGAATCGCAGCTTTTGTTTAACTTTTTGATTTGTAATGTGTATGTTGTGTGGTTTTGCATAATGTAGTTATGTGTTTCTTTCAGGACGAGGGTAAAATAAATGTAGTTTTCCAAGGCAAAAAGTTCCAACCTAGAAGGTATTTCTATGATTTGTTTGTATTCAGGCACGGCACAGCCTCTCATGACTCGTACAGCGAGGACATGTTCAGGACCCTGCTGGAGAGCCACCAGCGGCTGGAGCAGGAGATGGCTGCTGTGGCCACAGAGTGGCAGGACTGTGAGAAGAGGATTGACGACTATGTCGACGAACAGGTGGGCACAAGCAGACGTGCACACACATTCACCTACACACAATGCTGTGTACATTCCCTGGCTTTTCAGATGGTACAAATTTACTTTTAGCACTGGGAAGTTTGACATTAAATATTCACTAATTTCTTCTCTGCTTTGTTTGGCAGCTGCTTTTCAAGGGGGATGGACAAAGTCTAGCTCACCGACGGCCAGAGCCACACAAGTCTTTAGTTAGTAAAAATGTAAGCGGTTTAAAATGGAAACAAACTTTCAGGGCATTTAAAATGACCACATTCTGATGTTGACCGTTTTCTGTCAGGTGTAGTGCATTTCAAATCTAATATTCCTGCCCATTTCCTGTTTCTTGTCTTTCAGACTTTGAAAACAAAACAAAGAATGCTGAAGGAAGACTGGGAATTTTTCAAGCAGACAAGGTTCATAGAGGAACAGGTAAATAAAATGTTGCTACAGTTAGGTCCATAAATATTTGGACATTGACACAATTTTCATCATTTTGGCTCTGTATACCACCACAATGGATTTGAAATGAAACAATCAAGATGTGCTTTAAGTGCAGACTTTCAGCTTTAATTTCAGGGTATTTACATCCAAATCAGGTGAACGGTGTAGGAATTACAATACATTTTATATGTGGCCCCCCCTTTTTAAGGGACCAAAAGTAATTGGACAATTGGCTGCTCAGCTGTTCCATGGCCAGGTGTATGTTATTCCCTCATGGGAGTTCGTTATTTCATTGACAAGGAGCAGATAAAAGGTCTAGAGTTCATTTCAAGTATGGTATTTGTGTTTGGAATCTGTTGCTGTCAACTCTCAATATGAAGTCCAAAGAGCTGTCACCATCAGTGAAGCAAGCCATCGTTAGGCTGAAAAATCAAAACAAACCTATCAGAGAGATAGAAAAAACATTAGGTGTGGCTCAATCAACTGTTTGGTACATTCTTAAAAAGAAATAACGCACTGGTGAGCTCAGCAACACCAAAAGACCCGGAAGACCATGGAAAACAACTGTGGTGGATGACAGAAGAATTCTTTCCCTGGTGAAGAAAAACCCCTTCACAACAGTTGGCCAGATCAAGAACACTCTCCAGGAGGTAGGCGTATCTGTGTCAAAGTCAAAAATTAAGAGAAGACTTCACCAGAGTAAATACAGAGGGTTCACCACAAGATGTAAACCATTGGTGAGTCTCAAAAACAGGAAGACCAGATTAGAGTTTGCCAAAAAACAGCTAAAAGAGCCTGTACAGTTCTGGAACAACATCCTATGGACAGATGAGACCAAGATCAACTTGTACCAGAATGATGGGAAGAGAAGAGTATGGAGAAGGGAAGGAACTGCTCATGATCCAAAGCATACCACCTCATCAGTGAAGCATGGTGGAGGTAGTGTTATGGCGTGGGCATGTATGGCTGCCAATGGAACTGGTTCCCTTGTATTTATCGATGATGTGACTGCTGACAAAAGCAGTAGGATGAATTCTGAAGTGTTTCGGGCAATATTATCTGCTCAGATTCAGCCAAATGCTTCAGAACTCATAGGACGGCGCTTCACAGTGCAGATGGACAATGACCCGAAGCATACTGCGAAAGCAACCAAAGCGTTTTTTAAGGCAAAGAAGTGGAATGTTCTGCAATGGCCAAGTCAACCACCTGACCTAAATCCAATTGAGCATGCATTTCACTTGCTAAAGACAAAACTGAAGGGAAAATGCCCCAAGAACAAGCAGGAACTGAAGACAGTTGCAGTAGAGGCCTGGCAGAGCATCACCAGGGACGAAACCCAGCGTCTGGTGATGTCTATGGGTTCCAGACTTCAGGCTGTCATTGACTGCAAAGGATTTGCAACCAAGTATTAAAAGTGACAATTAGATTTATGATTATGTTAGTTTGTCCAATTATTTTTGGTCTCTTAAAAAGGGGGGGGGGGCACATATAAAATGTGTTGTAATTCCTACACCGTTCACCTGATTTGGATGTAAATACCCTGAAATTAAAGTTGAAAGTCTGCACTTAAAGCACATCTTGATTGTTTCATTTCAAATCCATTGTGGTGGTATACAGAGCCAAAATGATGAAAATTGTGTCAATGTCCAAATATTTATGGACCTAACTGTATGTCAAAACTTGTTTTTCTTCTTTTCTTTGGTAGAGTTACATACAAACGGTCTCTTCATTTCTTCTTGTCAGTTGACCAATAGTAAGAAGTCCCTTGCTGGAGACAGTAACTTCACAGACACCATGAGGATGCTGTCGTCCCGACTCAGCATTCCTGACTGTCCCAACTGCAACTACAGAAGAAGGTGAGTCCCCCAGGAGCCCTGCCACCTGCCCACAGTGTCTAGCAGTGCTACTTCTTTCTTGTGAGATAAGACGCAGTACCTGGAGTTGATGGTACCAAAAACACCCCTACAACTTCTCAGTCCTGGTACCTCCTCCATGTCTCCCCCAAGGTGCACCTGTGACGACTGCAGCCTCAGCCATATTCTCACGTGTGGCATCCTGGACTCCTCCATCGCCGAGGACCTCCACATCAAGCTGCCCCTGCAGGCCGAGGCGCCTCCTCTCCCGCCGCACCACCCCCACCCCTCCCACCACCACCCCCACCGGGACTACCTGGTGCTGCACCCTCCCAGCCTCTCCTCGGGGGCCAGCTCGGCCTCCGGCTCGGCCTCCAGCTCCCCCATCACCATCCAGCAGCACCCGCGCCTCATCCTGCCCCAGGGGGGCGGCAACACCTTGTGAGTACAGTTGGCATGGAGACAAGCGGGGTCAGCAGGTACAGAGCAATGAGGAAACTGTCCTTGGAAAAGCTCATGTTCCATGGACTGATTTTGTAGCTGTGACAGGTGTCTGATGGCCTGTGTAGACCAGCCGGTCCACACCGGTTTAGACCACAAGTATGTTGTGGTTAATCAGACCGGGCTTTTCAGTACATTTATAAGGAAGTCTGATGGTCACTGTTGTTCTGCCTCTTGATTAAGGCATTCATCTCTTCTGTTGACTTTCTCTTTCTCTCTTTGTCGTTCTCCCTTCCCCCCTCCGTCTGTCTCCTGTCACAGCGGCAGTGATGATGATGAAGTGCCTCCACTGTCAGCCAAGTTCGGGGACATCTACCCCATGAGTGGCTACGAGGACCCAGGGGTCTTGCCCGCCATGAACGGCCTGCATAGCCAGCTCAATGGAGGAGGAGGAGAGAACAAAGAGGTGTGTGCTACTTGGGTGTTCACACAGTCCCTTTTTTATCTCATGTGTCTCCCCTTCCTTCCCCCATACCCTCCCTCCCTCCCTCCCTGCCCCACCACCCTCAACTTTCTCTCCAAACTCTCATCAACCTGTGGATCTCCCCCTCTCTCCTCTCTCTCCTTCCCTCCCCTCTCCAGTCTCCTCAAGGCAGTAGCAGCAGCAGCAGCTCGTCTGAAGGCGACGAGGAGGAGGCCGACGTGGAGAGTGGCGGCGAGCCTCCCGGACACAAGAGGAAGCACTCCCCTGGGAAGAGCAACAGCCCTCCCCCATCTTACCACCACCACCAGGTACAACACACACCCAGCCTGTCACAGCTGTGTAAGCACTCTTGAAACGGGGGGGGAGTGTTTTTGGAAGGTGGGTTGACTGCTGTCCAAGACTGTTAGGTCCCAGACGAACATGAATGAAGACATGCCGGCGGCCATCTTGTGTCTTCGTCTTCTCACAGATGGAACAGATCCAGCACGCTTGCGAGTGCCACGTCTGCTACCAGGACAGCTCCTCCTCCGCCCTGGGCCATCCCGGGGCGCCCCTCCCCCCTAGCCGTCTCCACGGCGCCCCCGCCCCCCACTTCTTCACTTCGGACGCCAAGGCCCCTCCGTCTCACCCGGCGCTCCAACTCTACCCCCACATCCATGGCCACCTGCCCCTCCACACCCTGTCCCACCTGCCCCGGCCTCTGCTGCACCCGACGCTCTACCCTCCCAGCCCCCCGCTTTCTCACAATAAGGTGAGTGGTTTGCGTCATATTGCATATGACTGCAACAACCCCCCCAATCTGAGCTCATATTTCCCTATCAGGGGGGTGGGGGTTGTGGCCCTGACGACCACCACATGACACAGAAAGAGATAGTTTGACAGGCGCAGACATACAGTTCATGGCTTTTTTTGTAAGGATGTGACACTTAATGTATTGTCCCTTACTGGTGTTTTTGGTGGTTTCAACTAGGGAACTTTCATTGCATTTCCTCCTAAGTGGGGATTTACACAGAGGAAGTGTGATTCACGTCTGTATTGTTGCTGCAATGGCAGAGTTTCCCCACAAGAGGTCTCACTGCATTATCAGAGTTTTTAATTAGAGAGAAAGATTGAAATCACTATCAAAACTAGATTTATATATATGTATATATAAAAAATCATAAATATTTTTAGTAGTTGTATATGTATTTTCCATTCAATAACTAGTAATTAGAAGAAAAAGCTATGACATAATAAAAAATGTAGATATTATATAAATACTCATTACTCAGTATTTTTCACCTTCCCGCTTCCAGATCAATATTAACATAATTCTCTCACTTTCCATCCCTCTTCTTCTTCCCTCCCTTCCTCCCTTCTTCCTTCCCTCAGCCTCTCCCTCCCGCCCCAACATCAAACCACTCAGCGGCCAAACAGCCGGCGTTCAGCCCCACCCTGCCAGACCACGTCTATCAGAGCTGCTTCGGTAATGGTGGGGGCGGGGCGGGAGACTGGAACAGCTCGCTGCAGTGCCTGTCGCTCAAGTTTGAGAACCTGTGTGATGCCGCCATGATGAAGAACTGGAACCCCTCCATGCTGCTGCAGGAACCTCTCCCAGGTGGGCTTGGAAGCTCAGGAGGACCCAACATACTGACCCGTTCATGTTCCCTCTGAGACTGGGGATCTAGGGTTCAGATTGGGCCTGGGTGTCATCAAGCTGGAGATATTCTTACATCAGTCCTTAATCAATATATATGTGATTCATTTTGAATTGCCAATCAATCCTTTTGTGAGTTCTCTGTAGATAGATAGTAAGAGAGTGAACGTATCCACTGAACAGACGGACTGGTTTGGACTGGTTTGATCTGGTCTAACCAGTGGGTCCTCATTTTCCCCCCACAGGAGACATCCTAGGACCACCCCTCCCTGACGTGCCCCTGCCTCCCCCCTCCTCCTCCCACCACGGGGACCACCCCATATCAGGGGAGTCTCCCCTCCTCCTCCCTCCGCCTTCTTCCTCTTCCTCCTCCTCCTCATCGTCCTACTCCTCGTCAGAGCACAGGGAGCAGAAGAAGAGTGGCGCCAAGAAGAAGTGTCTTTATAATTTCCAGGATGCCTTCCTGGAGGCCAACCGGGTAGTGATGGCCACTTCGGCCTCCACAGCCTCCGTCTCCTGCACCGCCACCACTGTCCAGTCAAGTAATAACCCATCCATCCACCTAGCATCTAAAAGACCCAACTCCTTAGGTAAAACTGGAGGTAGAGGCTAGCGGCTAGGCGAGGTGCTAGAGGCTAGCAGCTAGGCTAGGCGGGGTGGTAGAAGCTAGCAGCTAGGCTAGGCGGGGTGGTAGAGGCTAGCAGCTAGGCTAGGCGGGGTGGTAGAGGCTAGCTGCTAGGCTAGGCGAGGTGGTAGAAGCTAGCAGCTAAGCTAGGCGGGGTGATAGAGACTAGCAGCTAGGCTAGGCGGGGTGGTAGAGGCTAGCAGCTAGGCTAGACGGGGTGGTAGAGGCTAGCAGCTAGGCTAGGCGGGGTGGTAGAAGCTAGCAGCTAGGCTAGGCAGGGTGATAGAGACTAGCAGCTAGGCTAGGCGGGTGGTAGAGGCTAGTAGCTAGGCTAGACGGGGTGGTAGAGGCTAGCAGCTAGGCTAGGCGGGGTGGTAGAGGCTAGATGGTTGGGCTGTTGTATGGGTTTGAAAAGGGTGTTAGCTTAGCTTAGCCTGCCATTGTAATACCTGCGTCACCTTTTGTAATGTCAGTATCCGTACCTCCCACCCGCTACCTCCTCAAGGTTTTTCACCTGTGTTCCTGTGTCCTCCTTCCTCAGGTGACGTCTTTCACAGTCTAGGCAAAGAGGACCACAGGCTGATGCCCCCAGGTGCCCCTAGGAACAGCCCGACTGGCCTGGCCTCGCTCCCCCCGCTCTCCGACCAAGCCCTGCCCCTCGCCCCCTCCACGCACCTCCCCAGCATGGCCTCGCAGCCCTTCCCACAGATGGCTGCCCCGGTACCAAGCTTCATGGAGGCCCACCAGGGCATGTGCCTCTCCCCAGCTGAGCCCCCAGCCCCCCCGGCTGAGGGTCCCATCAGCGCCCCTCCCAGCATCTGCAGGTAAGTTCACTTCCAGATCTAGAAGCGGCGAATCCCAAACACAACCTTAAATATACGGTACTAAACACAGTAATAATCAGAAACGTTAAACTCACCCGCTGTTGCAACTTGACCTTGCCACCCCAGTGACCCGGAGTGTGAGGGCCACCGCTGTGAAGGCAGCGGGGCGTACGAGCACCAGGCGTACGACGGCGAGGAAAGCCAGGACGAGGACAGCTGTTCGGAGCACAGCTCCTCCACCTCCACCTCCACCAACCAGAAGGAGGGGAAGTACTGTGACTGCTGCTACTGCGAGTTCTTCGGGCACGGCGGGGTGAGAGACATAAGCATACATTAACACACACACACTGAACAAAAGCATACACCTTTCCCCCGCGCTACATAATGTGAACACGCACAACCTTTTGATATATATCTATTCACACACCGTCTTAACTGGCTGTACAACAGTGTCTAATCGTGTGAATGACATGATAAGCATTATAACCTGTGCTGGTCTCTCTCCCCCCCTTCACTCACTATCTCCAGCCCCCGGCCGCCCCCACTAGCCGTAACTACGCGGAGATGCGTGAGAAGCTGCGGCTGCGCCTGACCCGGAGGAAGGAGGAGCAGCCCAAGCGGGAGGAGCCCCCCCCGGTGGCGGAGCGGGACATGGGCGTGGAGGACCACCGCAGGGTGGAGGACCTGCTCCAGTTCATCAACAGTGCCGACAATAAGCCCGCCTCCAGTTCCAAGGCCGCCAAGAGGGCCCGACACAAACAGAAGAAGGTGAGACGGTGACCTCTGACCTCCCTCTCCATCCTAGCTCCGACTCCTCTGCCGTATCGTGGGGTTGCCTCAGAGATCGGGGGGTCCCATCTGACTTGAGGTAGTAGAGCTAAGCCGTGTGTGTGCGTGTGTGTGTGTGTTAGATGGAGGAGAAGGCGCGTGTGGAGGCAGAGGCCCGGGAGCGAGAGGAGCAGCACTTCCTGGAGGAGCAGCAGCGGCTTCAGCGGGAGGAGGAGGAGGAGGCGCAGCTGCAGCGGGACCTCCTCCGGCTCCAGGAGCTGCAGCACCTCCGCGCCGCCAAGAAGAAGAGGAAGGAGCGCCCCAAGGACCCGGCACCTCCCAACAACCCCCAGCCCCTCAAACAGACGGCCCAGAACGTTCTGGAGAACCTGCAGAACGGAAAGTCCCAGTTCCTCCACAGCTTGATGTGCCTCCCTGGGCACAAGGAGCCACGGCTGGACTCTTCTGCACCCCATATCGCTGTCAACGGGCACCCTGCTCAGCTTCCAGCCCCCTCCCCACAGCACAGCCCAAAGAGCACCAGGGAGAAGGCCTCTGGCACGGACACCCTCAGCATCACCCCACTGCAGAACGGCACCGCAGCACTCCAACCAGACATCAACGGCAGAGCCAAGCCTAAACAGCAGCAGCCTGGCAGACCGCCTGCCGGCACTACCGGGACCAGGAAACCCCATGAGGGCACGCCCAAGGGCTTAGACCTGGCAACCAAGATGGTAAGCAACAGCACCACCAACAGCACTACGATCAGCTCCACTGCAACAGACACCAAAGCAGATCAGCCCAGGCCTGTTGAAGAGCCAGGCCCGGTCCAGTCCCCCGAGCGCAGGAGGGAGGAGAGGAGCAACGGCACCCCCGGAAGGAAGCCGCAGCAGCTGCTAACCAATCAGGCCAAGGAGGAGAGAAGGCCGCCTGTCTACAACCCCTCCCCACCCCCAGTCCTGGTCCCGGTTGCGCCCCCGGCCCTTCACACAGAGCTGCCCCAGCAGAATGGGAAGGTCCCCAGGGCAGAGTCCCCCCACCCCAGGACCAGCCACCAGGCCAAGGCAGAGTCCCCCCAGCCCACCAGGGCCAAGGCCAAGAAGAACAAGAAGAAGAAGGGGGAGAAAACAAACAGATCCATAGGTTAGTGTCCACCCAGCAGACAGGTTAACCAATCCAAATTCTGGTCTGTTAAAAACAAATTCTGTTTTGGATTTGACCCTTGCTTGTTTTTGGTTTTTTTGCATCCTTTCAGATGATGTGTTTCTGCCCAAAGACATCGACCTGGACAGCACTGACATTGATGAGACTGAGAGGGAGGTTGAGTATTTTAAAAGGTGGGTGTTCCAATAATACAAAAATAAACTGCAAAATACAATACATTTATTTCACCCCAAAAATGTAAAAGGAAAAACGGAGGAAAAAGCTTCTGTGTGACCAATGATTAAAAAGTGTTTGTTTGGACCGTCCCCCAGGTTCTGTCTGGATTCTGCCCGTCAGACCCGACAAAGACTCTCTATCAACTGGTCCAATTTTAGCTTGAAGAAAGCCACGTTCGCCGCACACTGACAGGGCCTTGCGGAGGGCCAACAGGCTGGAACTTGAAGCAAGACGCAATCATCCCCACATAGTCCCCCTCTCGCCCTTCCCTGACCCTCCTCCACTCTAAGGCTATCAACTGTCGACCCCCTACCCCCGCCCAGACTCGTCTACCTGTTTCGTCTCCCGCTGTGCCCAAATCTCGCCCACGCTGCCTTGCCCTGTCCTCGTCACTGTGGCTCCACCAGGAACCCAACATGACCGGTTCTCCTCTTGCGAAACTCTTGAGAAGAAAACAAATAATCTAAAAGTGAAGACGCCACCAATATAAAAGGAAAAAACACATCACAAAATGCTACTTTCTATCAATGATTACTTTTTTTTTTCTTGTGGGAGCTCTTGTGTGCTTTTAGTCCATCAGTGGGGAGTTGCTCTTGACTTCAAGCAATGTTCTAAAAATCGTATGTTTTGTTTGTTTGGCTTAGTAGTCAAAAATATGCTTGAATATTCTTGGATGAAAAAAAACACATGCGTTTGCTGAAACCCAGTACTGATAAAAAAGAGATGAATTTAAAAGCCTTTAATTCTGTTACTGTGGCTTATTACCCCCCCGTTACCTCAATTTCCTAGCACGGAATCTCTTTCAGATAACTTGACGAGGGAATGGGGTTGGTGTCTCTTCCCCCCCCCCCCCCCTCCTTTTCCCAACCCCAACTGAGACAAAGGCTTGATACTTGACTACGTTCTGTTCTGTTGGGGTTTATTCAGTTCCATTTAACAGACCGTTGAGTAAGTGTTTTTTTTTTTTTTTTCTTTTTTTTTTTTTTGACTTGTAGCCAGCTTGTATCAGAACTTTCAGAATGAAATTTAAAAAAAGAACAATACTCACACTATCAATCTGTTAGAGTGTATATTGTATTAACACTGAAGCCAAACTGGCTACTTTTTAACATATTGTTAAGTAATATTAAAATCTTGTCTTTCTTTTTTGAAAGATGGAATACAATAGTGTGGCAGGATGCGTGTGTTGTGTCAAACCTTCTTTCTTCATATCTTTGTGCAGCAGATAGTCTATCATCTTGGTTTACTCTTTAAATATCAGTCCAATGGATTTGTCAATAGATGTTTGCATGCGTAGGAAGTGTAGTATTACATGGCATGTGACGTGCATGTGACCAACTGGTCCCAGGTGAGTCAACTTTACTGGATTTACCAGGGTGGGGGGGAGGTGTCAGCTGTTTCATTCTGTTTGATTTTACTAGATCGCCCCCATGGGGGAACTGATCAGGGTGTCATGTGGGGATCTTTGTGTAAAAGCTATGTGTATGTGCCCGAGGCCCTGGAGAGACTACCTCAACTGGTGAAGTTTGCGTTGATGTTTGAGTACCAAACAGAGGTAATGCTATTTTGATTAGATGGATTGGGGTGGCTGTGGTGTTGCTAGGCTCCTATGTATCCATGTTCTCTACTGTGTCACTGTTGACATGCACAGCATGTTCTGATTATACAGGAGGATTGGTGGTACCGCATGAGTTTATATGGAGGGTTTCAAAGATGTTAATCCAGTTAACCCTTGTGTTATCTTCGGGTCATTCTGACCCATCAGTCATTGTGACCCACCGTCGTATTGCGACAACTTTACCGCATACCAAAACAAAGTGAATCATTTTCTTTTAACCGTTGGGCTGTCTCAGACCCCCCACATTGCGATGGTTAAAAGAAAATTATTTTTATTTGTTTTTGTATTGGGTAAAATTGGGTAAACACAACGATGGTTCGTTATGAACCTTTGGGTCATGTGACCCGAAGGCAGCACAAGGGTTAACAGAGTTAAAACCACACAGAGACCCCCCCCCCCCACTCGTCAGGTGTGACACCTACACAGAGGGAACTTTTCTGAGGCGGGGGCTATACAGTATCTTTTTTTTTTTTTAAACATCCTTTGTCTTTTTTTTTCCTCACATCCTGTCAGAAGGGCCTTTTTGCTCGTTTTGGTAACCGCTCTTACCGTCATGTGACACCCTGGTGAGGGTGAAATAACTAAAGGCAGCCCTCTGGGGGGGAGGATTCGTCGACTGGATGATTTATAAAAATGTTGAAGAGGTTTTTAAGAAATGTCCCTTCTGCTTTCAAACTTCATGAAAAAAAAACAAAAAAAAGCCTACAACTTGCACGCCAGCACCAGGCCCCAGACCTTCTTTCTGCGCACACACACGCAGAAAATGAGGCCAACGTGCACTGACTCCACCCCAACTATTTTTATTTTTTTCATAATGTTTTATACGCAGTTCTTAGAACTCATGTCGTTATTCATACGGGGAGGACTTCATGTATGCCTTGTTTAGCATCTATCCATCCATTAATCTATTATTTCTTTGTTGAGCCATTCAATTATCTATTTCTTTTATAATGCTTTGGTGAAGCTAGGTTAAACACTAAAACCTAGCACAGACAGGAAGTGAGCCAGTCTGACTAAACACATGATCATTGTAATTTTCCTCATACTGGACTATGCTTTTGACTTTCAATGCCAACATTCCCCTTTCTTACACATTCAGTCAAGGAGGGAGAGAAGGGAAATTCACAGCCCATCATAAGATGATGCCATAGAAATAGACGTCACAGTAGAGATTATTTTGATTTTGATATGCGTCAGGGTTCATGTCTGTGTCCTTCTGTCTGGCTGTGCAGCATGTTATCTGTCAGCCAGCGGTGATGTAAGAATGGAGGTGCCCTGCTTGGCCAAGGGAGCGAGATGAAGGAGAAGCCACGCTAATAAAAGGCCACCGAAACACCACACTGACAAGGTTTCCTGTCAGGCACAGGGAGATCATGGAAAACCCAATTCAAATGAGACAAACCAGTATTTAGATATCTGTCGCCAGGGTATTTATAAAATGATGTATGTACTGTATGTAACAAGCAAACTTGGTCTGCAACAATGCTTAGGTAAGGGATACGTGTCAAAATAAGATCCACATGAATGGCCGGACCCAAGGTTTCCCAGCAGAACATTACCCAAAGCATCACACTGCCTCTGCCGTCTTGCCGTCTTCCCATAGTGCATCCTGGTATGATGTGTTCCCCAGGTATGCAACGCACACGTCCACATTCACGTCACGTCAAAGAAAATGTGCTTCATCAGACCAGGCCACCACCTTCCATTGCTCTGTGGTCCAGTTCTGATGCTCACAGGCTTGCCTTCGCTCCCCATGTGCGTCAATGAGTCTTGGCCACACATGGCCTTGTCAAAGTCGCTCAAATCCTTATGCTGCCCATTTCACATGAACACATAAACTTTGAAGATAACTTTTTCACTTTCATTCCTTATCTATCCCACCCACTGACAGTGTTATTCACTTCACCTGTCAGTGGTTATAATGTTATGGCTTTGTCTATATATTTATTTATACACTGTATAATATATATATATATATGTTAATTTTTTTATCAAATGTGGTTCCTTCATCCTTGTTCATTGAGTTAACTCCAGACCTGGGACATGTCCCCATATTAGAGCCCAGGCTCCCTGAGCCAGAGAGATGCAGGAAAGCACCGTCTTGCTGGCTACGCAGGGTTGGGGTGTCTCAATGACAGGGGGCATAGCTCCTATAGGGCCATTAGGAGCCATCAGGCCTCTCAGATGGCTACCCGCAGCTTGTAATCAGTGGAGGGGGATCTTTTCATTGCAAACAGCCTGGGGCGTCGAAGACGTTGTGTACACCTCCATGGAACGGAGGGAAAGAGAAAGCACCCAGCTCACTTGAATTCACAATTGGAATTGCCTGGCAGAAGCACTCAGAGTTACTGGGTTGACCCTCGCTTGGCATAAAGACTTCGACGAAAGCAATCGACGCCAGCCGCCCCAACTTCAACTAATAATGATCTCCAGTTCCGAGTCTAGAGTCTATAGCTCCTCTTTCAAGTGAACTAGAGAGCGTCTGCTTTTCGGGAATTCCCTGTGTCTATGGTGGGAAATTCCCATTCTTTTCGGATACACAAGAGATTAAAGGCCATATCTATCCATTCTGTGTTTGTCTGGATGTCAGGCACACAGGAAAAAAGGTTTTCCCAATCCATGATGGGGTATAGGGACAGATCTGAGTAACACCACATTATGAAAAGCTGTTGGCGCCAGCAACGGATGTTCTGTCATTTGACTGCAGATTCATAGTTGTGTTCTTTCTGAGAAAAGGTCTCTGAGAATAGAAGAGGGATGTGTGACCTAATTGTTTCCACTCTATAATGAGGTGGGCGGTTTGTGTGTTGTTTGGTGTTCACAAATCCAGATATGTGTGTGGGTATAAGTGTTCAAGGGGGGAGTCCCTGGGAGCCCACCCATAACTTTACCCAAGGCAGCATGTGTATGGTTAATGTGACTGTCAACCTCTGAACAATATGAAACGCTCAAGTCGTCATGAACTCCCTGATCACATGACAGCTCAGGGGACACACAGAACCTCTATGTAAATGTTTAAACACCATGGGAACTAGTTGACGGTTATCAAACATCTTCCCCAAATACGGTCCCTACGTCATCCCAAAACTATGATTTGGCTGATCTTAGGTCTTCGAAACCTGATGGGTTTTCTCTCGTTGACCTTCTAGTTGCGTTTGACACAGTTTTACCCAGGTGTGTCTTGTAAAATGTGCTTCTTTCCCACAAGTGGTACTCAACCAAGGCAGAGTTTTGATCTTCTAGTGCCATAGCCAGGTGAACCTGTTGGGCTGCCCACTGTACTATTTAGTAGGTCCCTTCACAAAATTAAACAGAAAAATTGCAGTTAAAACCAGAAAGATCCTAGTCCTATTGTTGCTATGGCTGCTTCTTTGCAACCACAAGGTTGCAAAGAAGCACAAGGTCTACAGGGTGTATACAGTCGTGGCCATAAGTTTTGGCAATGACAAATGTTGTGTTTTGCAAAGTTTGCTGGTTCAGTATTGTTTTCACGTTTGTATAGAATACTGGAATCACAATAAGGCACATTTCATATTTTTTCAAGCTTTTTGGGGGGAAAAATTATCAATATATGCATAGTCCCCTCTTTTACAGCAGTCAATCTCCTCTTAAAATCCAATCAGAATGATAGAGTGATCTAACCTGGCTAGAACTAGTTCACACTTTCCCCTGTGCTGATGATATGACTTACTGAAATTATGTTTGCAGTCATTTTATGCCAAGGCCCAGCAAGCTTTGCAAACACAAAATGTATGTCGCTCCCAATACTGTTGGCCACGGCTGTACACACATTCCTCTCATAAGGTTGACACACACACACACAAAGACCTTTAGTGCTTCGTCTACCCCCTCTTTCAACTTTTAAAATAACCGCCCACTTAATTTTAACTCAGACAAACTACACTCACAACAACTAACAGGTCCTAAACTTTGTGTTCCTTTCCTCTCAGAAGGATTGAATTGAGGTCTTGACATGAGACAACTGATCCTGATTCAGTTGAAACGAGAACTAGTGTCTGACTGGTCCGGTCTGTCCTTTTGTAGTGTTCACTTCAGCCATAGGACAGCTGGGAATGTGGCACACTGTACTGCATGCCCATTCAGACTACTCAGGGAAGGGGGTTTCCACCCTGTCCACATATACATACACACACACACACACACTCAATGTTTCAGCTGTGGTCAGAGGCACGTGGTCTCTCTACCACTACTCTACACAAGCAAATAGACACACTGACATGCACAGACAGTTCAGCAGCTTTTGAGTGTTTATCTGATGTCAGAAACAAATACATACGCACACAACCACCTCATTACCATCACAATCATTCTGCTGCTTTTTTCTCTTCCTCCCCACCGACCCAGAACATGTCCGGCAGTTACCATACTGACTAACCCCACACAGCCTCCCTACTGTCTGATTTCACAGAATAATGTGACACCATGTGATCGAGGCAAACACAAAACTTTTATTATAAAAAAATAAATATTTGTGAACAACAGCAAGGGATATTGTGATATTTCATAGAACTGAGCTAAAACAATGTCAGTCATGATTCAACTGAAAAAGCACTTTCTTTTGCATTTCAGTTGAGATAATGGAGCATTATGGGTTTATTGCAAGAATGTAACATGTGTTGGGTGCAAAAATTATTAATCCTTTTGGTTTTCACTGTTACGTGCCAGTTTCTAGAACAACACGGATAAAATAAATTAGATATAATACTGTGATTGAACTCTGTCTGTGGCATGTACAGTAGCTAGTTCAAAAAATATATCGGGTAAACTGAATAGATAATTTACAGACTCAAAAAGTATCATTAAAACATGTACAGCTAATAGCACCACATTAAGAATAAACTCAAAATCTTTAACCAGAGGGAAGCTTATGTATTTAAACTCAGTTAATTTACAATCTGTGCATTTAGGAAATCAATTTGGCATGAGATAAGAAGGATGTGCAACACGGTCATCATTTCATGCGAAGAATATTAATGGAGGTATATTTTATATTGCAGTGATATTCAATCACCTAGTATTTATACTGTCCATTCAAACAGACATCTTATGTTCTTGCCACAAAACACCCCTGCATTATTTGGGGGTCAATCTTATGTGAAACATAGTGGGACTGCTAAATAAAACATTTGACACTCATGACATTTAAGAGGTTTAGACCCTGAACTCGAAGTCAGTTCTTATTTGAAATACATTTCAAAAGTCCAAAACTTTCAGCCACATTTAGTGTTTTTCTCCAGTGCTCGGCTTTCGTCAGGTCCGGAATAGAATAACAAGTCAGGAAGAGATAATAGTCTAGAAGTCTCATTCATGTTTTGTACCTTTCACAGCCTGGCGCACTCCTCACAGTGGTTCAGATACTCTGTGGCCTGGTTTTCGTCAAACGTTGTGAAGCATCGTGGGCACTGTAGTTCTGACAGTCCCCGGCTCTCCATCCAGGCTGGGACAAGCAACTCTGTCTGTGCTGCTGCTGATTGGCTGGTCTGGTGCTTGGGAACCGGCAGGTCCGTGCTAGTCCTTAACAACGATTGGGCCGTGTCCATACGACGGTGAGGTGAGACTCGGACTCCGGTATGAACTCTGCATGTGGCCGTTGCGTCCTTACCACGACTCTGTCAAAGATACAGAACCACATTTAGCCTGACCACAACTGCTTGTCCTTAATATTGCTTATTATTGACCAGGAATTAGACAGCTATATCATAGAATAAGATGTCTATGTCCAGTCCTGTCCATGTTGTGTGAGACCTGGTAGCTCGTGGTACACTAAGGCCTCACCTGTGCGTGGAGCTGCTGCTGTAGGCGAGAGACCTCCTCCTTCAGATCCTGGATCGTGCCCTGTGCTCTCTCCCGGTCCGCTCGCTCCGACTTGAAGTCCTCTGTATAGATAAGAACCTGTGGGAGATCAAGAGAGGGAGGGATGAGGTCAGGTGAAGTCCTACCCAGGTGTGGTTCTGTTATCATATCATAATGAGGAAGGACACAAGTCGGGTTTCATGATCCAAAAACACTGGAATATGTTGCATTATAAGAATAAGAGAGAGCAATATTTCCATATATGACACTGACCTGTTGCTCTAGCGTTTGAATACATTCCTGGTTTTTCCTCCTCATGCCCTCCAAGTCTCTTCCAAGTCTCCCACAGTCTCTCATCTTCTCTTCCAGTAAGCCATTAAGCCTGGCTATCTCCTTCTGGAGCAACCCGCTACTGGGTGAGGCCAAGCCAGGCACCAAGCCTGATCCAGACCCGGGCCTAGGCCCAGGCCCTTCTACTGGGCTAGTGCTGGAGGTAGCCTGGGCACTGAACTCTTTCAGTCGCTGGCACAGTCCTCTGACGTACTCTTCCCTGCTCGCATCATACTTCTGCCATTTAGCGTTCAGAGCTTCAACCTGGGAAGAAGAAAAGGATAGTCATTCTCCCGTAACATTTCATTCTGTGTGCAAAGGCTTTTTCTGGTTGGGCCACTCAAATTTGCATGCAATGGTCGGTTCATTGTTAGGGGTAAGACCTGTTCTTACATGAGCCACGCTGTGTTTCAGCTGTCGGTTCTGCTCCTGCAGTTTTTTTACCAGTGCTTCCTGAGACCCGTCTGACATCTTCAAGAACAAACAGAAATCAAACCTCAAAATGAAACAGTCTCTCAGGGAATTCCAGAAACAATCAATGTCAGTCATGTACATCACTGACAGACGTGTAGAGGAAAATAATGGGACATTTTAGTAGACTAGATGACTGACAATTTCAGTTTCTAAATGAATAAATGCGGCATCAAAAACTCACCAACCTTTACAATACATGGGCTTACTAATAAAATGCACTTTGATTTTGACTCTTCATGGGAAAATCAATACTTACGGCAAATGTGAAAGATCATAAATAGGAAATTCACTAATTGTGTTGCCGAGCAATTATTCTCTTTTTCAGTCACAAATTCAGCAGATCAGGGGGCACAAAATAGCAAAGGTTCTTGGTAACGTTGTTACAAGTCACAGTTAAAAGTATTTTCTGACTGGGTCTGCTACGACTACAATATTACACACCTGCTTTGCCCTCTGTTGCGTCTGTTCCTCCTCCGTCACCCCTCCCTTCTTCTCTTTCTCCAGTCTGCCCAGCAGCTCCTGGCATACCCGGACTGTCGCTGCCAGCTGGGCTCGCAGCTGGTCTGCTTCCTCCACCAGGGAGTTGCACAGCACAGCTCGCGTGGCCTGGGCTCGATCCTTCTCCTCCAGCGCTCCCCGCAGCCTCTGGATCTCCTCGTCCTTCTCATGCTCTGGTTGGAGGGTGACGGTCTCCAGCTCCCTCTCCTTCTCTCTCAGTTGCTGCTTCAGCCTCTGGATCTCCTGGAGAGAGAGAGACACGGAGAATGTGAAATGGGGAGAGATAGAGAGAGGGAGGTATATGGAGAGAGAGAGTAATGGAGGAAGAGATGGAGAGAGAGGAGAATGACGGGGAGAAATAGAGAGGGAGGAGGAGAGGAGCAGTGTGAGGACGCAAGCTTTAGAAGATGTCAATCATACTCAAGCACACAATATTGTAATCCCCTAGTAGGTACAGTATATAGTTTCCCTTTGTGGGAACACACTGAGGGTTTGAACATGAATTGTGTGTGTTGTTCTTGGTAGAAGAAAGAATTGTTGCTCAACTGTCTTGACAACCCGTAAAACAACAGTTGCACCTGCACCCACACAGACGCTGTGAGATGGAAAAGTAGGGTTGCTGCTACAGCAACACCCACTGTACTTGTATGGTGGGTCTGAAGAGTTTTTTGTTTTTTGACAGTTTCACTAAAAATAAACTAGGCCTATATGTAAAAGATATGACTTTAGATCAATCATTATATGCTTATAATATATAGCTCTGTAATATATTACATATATATTATATATAATATATAGTTTCCTTATCAAAGAGTGTGAACACATCTATACAGAGTATTTGTCAATTATTATGAAACATGATAAGGAGTTTGTCAAATTTACCTGACAAACACGTCAAATTCCCCAGGGAAACGTCTTACTATACTGTTCCGATCTACTTTGTTCTGCTAATTTTAGCAGGGCATGTTATGTAAATTTCGTGGCTATAGAACTGATAAAGTTGTATAGGGAGAGATGTCAAGTCATAAATTATTGTAATTTAAACATTTTTAACGCATTAGCTATACACACATGAAAATATAGTAAATCAAAAAACAATAGACTAACCAGTTACAAAATAAATATTGAGTTACACGTTACTTGATCTGCATGATTTATTTTCCATGCATGACAATTCAGATTGCCAATAAATAGGCTACTTACTTGTTGACTCAACTCTGCTTGATGGGACGTGTTCACCTGTGTCTCGTAAAATTGTTGCTTTATTTTGCAGATTTCTTTACATAAACTTTCAATTAAGCACGTGGATGGTCCAATCACAACTGACTCTTGTCCTTCGACATTAATATCGATTCTCTCATATTTACCCAATTTTGCTTTAAGATCAGCAATTAAATTGTCCCTTTTGATAATCTGCTTATTCAAAGTATCCATCTGTTGTCGCGTTTCGTGATAAAATGTGTTCAAAGTATTGCAACTCCGGATTTTTGCTTTCAACGAATCATTGTCCACATTTACACTATCCATAGCAAGCGAGTATTTCCGAAGATTACACTAAAAGGACAGAGGGTAGCGAATGTTATCAATATTCCATAATTTGTTGTCCAATTTTCGTGCTTCGAGAGTTCTTCGCTAATAAAGCCAAATACTTTCTAAATTAAACAAGGAGGTCAACAAGCTAAGAGATGTGGCGCATCTCAATTTCGAAATGGTAATATTCCGACTGTACAGGGGATTTCCTTGTGGGGAGTTCCCCATTTCAATAGGCGGACTTTTCTTGTACTTTACTTTGCTTGTAGCTATGCCTACTAGGTTGGGTAAATGAACCACTCTGTTCAGCGTAGAAATTTAATTTCTAAGACACTTGTATTATGATTGTCATTTATGAAAATGTACACATTATTTAGATTAAGTAGCTGAAGAGCCTGTCGATAGTTTGTGCACATGCGTATTCAAGCCTGGGCTTCTGGACTCTGATCCATGTTAGTCAAGCTGCATAACGTGCTTAAATTCACACACCATGCAATTGCATCAGAATATTTGACCCAGACTTCAACTGAAATATCAACGGAAGCTGTAAACTGAAATGTGATGCAAGTTGTAAAAATGAGAAGTGTTTGAATGCCCACCCCTCGTTAAATGCCGTTCTCCAGCAACTAACACATTTAACATAAAAGATCATTCCTAAAACGAAACTATATCATAAAATGTGCATAAAAATAATGGCCAGTACGGGTATCGAACCCGCGACCTTGGCGTTATTAGCACCACGCTCTAACCAACTGAGCTAACCGGCCGATGAGACTAAGATCGAGCATTTAGAGAATATCAATTGTCAACACTTGATAGAGCTACACTTGAAACGTTATCCCGAATTCAAGAAATTTATCGTAAAAACGTATTACAGTACAAATCCATTTACAGAAAAATACAAACAAATAGGGCTACATTTAATTTCAAACTTTGCAGATGCCTATAAACTGACCACCTGCTATCTATAACATTAGTTTGAAGTCATAATTAAAGCTGACCATGAATTGAGGTACTGAAGCACAATACAACATGAAAAAGCTTAATATCTCTATGTGTAATGCAGTGTAGGATTGAGAGACGTTCATCAAGTTGTTCATTATCTCCGTAGATGCAATTCATGCACCTCTTCTGGCATCATTAGGTGTTCCACTGGGTAATGAGCGTCATCACCTATGTCCTGGAAGACATACTCGTCACTGTCGCAGGCAGTGCTATCGACACCTCCCCGGCAGTCCCTGGTTTCCATCTGCTGTGTGTCTGCGCTGTCGCTGGTCTCACTTTCTGTGCTCTCGCTGGTGTCACTGCTGTCACTGGCCTCAGAGGTCTCACTGCTCTCACTGGAGTCAGTGTTAGCCTTTGGCACATTGCTGATATCACAACCTTCTCTGTCATCATGGTCCTCTCTGGGAATGGTCGCAATTTGACCATCTAACGGTTGGGAAATACTTTCCACCAAAAAGATGTCTCCATTGCTTGGTACTGTGGTGCCCTTCCGGTTGACTGTCATGGCAGTGGTTGTGTGAATGGAGGTGTGCAGTTGTTCTCCCTCCTCAACATTCTGATGATCTGGTTGACCTTTGACCTTGACACTGCCGTTGACCTTGGGGCTCAGAACTTGGATGACATTTGCAAACATCCGGATCCAACTCTGGACATGGACAAGATTATTCAATAAACTAAACTGTTATAAAAAACATGACTTCACAACAAAACAACGGTTAAAGCTCCTAGATATATGGGCATAAATCACATTCATTTATAAATGACAACTACGTGTCTCATGATGGCAAGCTTGTAAGCACAGGTCTGTTCTGTCATAATATCAATAGTCTTGTCTCACCTTGCGAATGTTCTCCTCACTGCCCAGGCTGTTGTCACTGGTTACACCCATCTCACGTGACGTGTTCTGCACCGACATTTACAGAAAGAAAAGACCTTTCACAATATTCCTGACATAAGAACACTAATCTTTCTTTAATGGGCAATGACTAATACATCAAATGATGACCCTGATGTTACATCATAGTTACACATTATATTATGTGGTCATGATAAGATGAACTACCAACAATGCATTTTATTTCTTAACACTTTATCTTTATCTTATTATCTTACTGTGTCTTGGAGTGATTGGCTCTGACTCTTTTCAGAACTCTGTTGGTGGGAAACAGACAAACAGCTGCTTTTACTGTAACACCACCACTGAGGGATTAGTAACGTTAATTGAATTTAAGAAAACAAAATATGCAACAAGACAAGAGCTTGTTTTGGTTGTTTTGTCAACATAATGTGTCTATGTAATTGTGTCTACTGATGCATCCACACCCACCTCATCATCAGAATTGGATTCCAATGATTCTGACTCTGACTCGGATTCTGAAGTCTGAAAAGAGAAACCCAGGTGTGACCTACGTGATAACAATGCAGAGGACCTCAACATGAACACATCTGCTGGGTTCTGAAAGGTGTCTTGGCTTTATCAAAGTAGACGTTTCTAACCTGGTTTTCAGATGTATCTTCTGATGTGTTTTCCTCAGAGCTCTGCAACACAAGAGCAGCAACAGAGATCCATTAAAATCGCAGACCCTAATAACCATGAAACAACAAACAAGAATACTTTACTCTCAAAACACTTCACACCCACCTGAAGTTCTGAAGTGTCACTTTGATCTGACGATTGTGAGCCAGACAAACTTTGGGTCTGAAAGACAAAAAAAAAACCCAGCCAGAAACAACAGTTCATTTTAATGACAACTCCGCCCGCCAACTTCAACAATCATCATGTTCATTTGGAATCTAAACATGCCCTATTGTGGCCCCAACAAGCTAACATCACCTACACAGTCTGATACATGGATGTACATAATGCAGAGAAGGCTAACCTCAAACGTTTACTAAACCTGAGGTTTGGCACAGGTATACATTACTGCAATTGTCAGCTTTTCTTGCTGAAATGGGGATGTGTAAGAGACGGAGGCAGACAGGTTGATTGCACTCAGGAGACGTGTGTCTGTGTGGAGATTTCAAGAGCCCACACCCAATGCCACAACCAAGTGCAATGGATTCTGATTGCATGTTGTGACAGTACTCACCGCATTTGATTCAGACACACATGGCTCCATGTCTACTCTGTGCAAAATCTGTTGAAAGACAATTTTAAGTTGGAGACAAACAGGGTGTGAGAACAGAAATAGAAAGCATACAAATCTTATGTACATTTGACAATTAATTTGTTGCTTTTTCTCTTCAACCTAGGAATGTTACTTACTGGGTTGGCAGAAACTGCTCCCACCAGACAGAGTATTACTGTGGTAATCTTCATTCTATGATAAACACAGATTTGATTTAAGTTTTACACATTTTACAATGTGTAAAACATGACTTAGTAGTAAATACAATGATCATAAACTTGATCAGAAAATGCATTTCAGACCAAACTCCCCACCACCCCACCACCACCAACACCTCCTCCACAGCAAACAGTCTGCATGTGATAAACATGCACTTAATTATGACCTCATCACAGAAAGTAACACATTCCATATCCCATTCTCAGATGTCAGACAAACATGCAACTTTGTACAAGTTATTTGGTCTTTTACCTTCCGCTCTGCTGTAACCAGATGCAGTAGACTGCTCAGCCAATGGTTCCTATGTGGCGTACAGAGGTAGGCTGCAGTGCTACGCTTTATCTCAGAAGTGTGGAGACTGGATGCTGAGACAATCACATTAGTGGATGTGGTGACTGTGGAAGCAGGCAGAGCTATATAACTAAGCATGAACACCAATTAACATTGTTGCATCATTTCCTCCCAGGCGACAATGCTCCGCCAAGCTGCATCGCCAGTCAACAGGGAAGGTGGGCTTGTTGGAGAGCCTGGACACACACACACACACACACACACACACACACACACACACACACACACACACACACACATGCACACATAATATACATGTGGACAGACATAGACATACATACACAGATGTGCACAAGATTGCTCACACCCACACACACAAGACACATGCATAAATGCACACAGGCTTGTGCACACACGCACACATGCACAAGACATTTACACACACTTGTACACTGGATTGCACACACCTACACACACAATATACCCAAACAAACATGGAAAAAAGCAAGTATGTACACAAATACACACACACACACAGTTGCAAACACACTTATTCACACAAGCTAGCACAGACACAGCCCTCCTCTCTCCCTCATACACACACACACACACACACACACACACACACACACACACATACGGATCCATCCATCCAAACAATCCCTCCTCCTCTCCATCCTCCCCCTCCCTGTCAAAAGTTAAATGTAATTTAGGAGTCTTAACTATAGGGTCTGTGGTGCCTTTAAAAAACATGTTCACCCACACCAGGAAGAAGGGAGGGTCAAATAAGAACACGGCTACATCCTGTCAAGGAGTTCCGCTTTACAAACCCCTGGGCCTTCATCAGATAAACTAACTCATGCTGAGATACTCTAAGGGTGCTACACCATCCTATTCGAAATTAAATTATACCACTGTCCAAAATTTCTGCAGGAATTATTTGAACTTATTCAACAGTAATGTAGAGTAATGGGTTCCCATGTATGTTTCTTTGTAAAGGCTTTTAGGACTCAACAGGAGTGTTGTCATATTCAGTGTCATTGAAACAACATTTTGAATACTTAATTTGTATTAATACAAAATGTGATTAAGTCATTTTAATAGATTAAGAACATAACAGCTCACTTATCATATGTTGCCTGAGTTACCTGCCTGTATGACCACCAACATATCCTCTCCTAGAAATCCATATCAATAGTTTCCTGGATATCCATATTTGGACAATTATTCTTTGGAATTCCGTGTTTTGACCTCACTCTAAGTCAGTTATTTCAGCTATGCCAACACAACGTGTAATTAGAGCAGCACCGCACCACACTGGTGCTGCATGGGAAACCACTGATCCCCCCAGTCATGGTATGGGTCTGGTCAGGAACGAGGAGGAGAGGAGGAGGAGAGGAGCAGACTCAGTATACAGCATTGTTGTCATTGAGCAATGTGTTTTCTCCCTCTAACGAATACTGGAGTTTCAATGTCTTCTATGTGGGGTGTAACAGTGTTGGTGGTTGAAGCAGATAACTCAAACTGATTGTGATTTAGGACTCTGTAATGTAGGAGTTAATGCAAATGTTTCGAACGTTGTGTAAAAAAAAAAACTAGAAACATTGTTTTGAAGCTTGATTGTTTGAAAGCCTATCCTCTAACAAGTGTCATCTACAAAGTATGACGGTACTACGTAAGATTGAAACTAATAGGAGGATGTTTGGAAGTGTGTTAAAACTGTGTGCATGTTTACAATGCTTCGAATGAGCTCTAAGCTATTTTGGGAGATGGGTTGCTTCTTGATTCTGTGTGTGTGTGCGTGTGTGTGTTTGGTAGAGACAGTATACAGTGTTTACGCTCATCTGACATAGATTTGACAAGCAACCTGTGGTAAACTGGAGATAGGGGGTCATCTAGTGGTGAAAGTATTTCACTACAACATTTGGTGACAACTTTGTGAGATATATATATCTGTTTCTATGAGATACTGTAGATAGAGGCCACCTAGTGGTGCAAATATGTCACTGCAACAGTTTACAATTCCCGAGTTATTTTTTATTCTGGACATCTGTGATAAGCTTACATTTTACTCTAACTAGAATGATGTATCCTACTGTGAGTTTGTTATGTCATACAATTTCTTAAAAAGGCCATCAAAAACCATAGAGGGATACTTGATCATTTGTCCATTGGTTCTTAGACTAGCATAACCTAACTTTATCAAGTTGCTGTTTTATACACCACGCTAGATATTTTTCATTACTACTAATACAATTATACAATAACATTCTCTTTCTGGTTATCTCTCTGTCTCTTTGTCTCTTTGTCTCTCTCGCTCTGTCTCCCTCTCTCTCTCTCTCTCTCTCTCTCTCTCTCTCTCTCTCTCTCTCTCTCTCTCTCTCTCTCTCTCTCTCTCTCTCTCTCTCTCTCTCTCTCTCTCTAACCCAATTTCCCATCCCTAGATGGCACATTGTACAGAGACCCTAGGACCTTTGTATGTGTGGCTGTCTTGGGTGAGAACAAACCTCTCCCCTGGTCCAGCGCTGGTTTGTGTCAGTGTGTGTTTGAACAATTCTTTACCCTCTTCTCAAAGCCAAACCAAGGTAATATCTTAGTTATTGTAGTATGTCTTTTTTGTGAAGGTCTTTAGTAAGAGTAGAAATTACTGTTATCACAATAGGACTTTTTGATTTATAGCAACATATTATAAAACTGGGCATTAATAATTTTACAATGATTGTACAATTGTGGGGAATCAGGTGGCTGAGCGGTGAGGGAATCGGGCTAGTAATCCGAAGGTTGCCAGTTCGATTCCCGGTCATGCCAACTGACGTTGTGTCCTTGGGCAAGGCACTTCACCCTACTTGCCTCGGGGGAATGTCCCTGTACTTACTGTAAGTCGCTCTGGATAAGAGCGTCTGCTAAATGACTAATTGTGTTTTGGAAGTTAAGTATTAATATCAACATACCGCAGAATGTGTTTGTTTAAGTAATGAAAAATTGTCTTGTTTTACAATGCATACCAAATCATGCACAATTGGATTTTCTCATTATTATTCTTTATTGACATGAGAATGATGGCTTCTTTAGAACTCACTAATTGAAGTATTTCTAACATTGCACAATATTTGAACATTACGCAGTCTCAATAACTTGTCAGTGATGTATTATATTTGACAGGACTGCTTTAAGAACCCCCACTCCCTTTTCTGGAGGCTTGGGGCTTCATGGGTTTATAGTCTCCCAGGGTTGATCCAGTAATGCCTGCATTGTAGCTCCCCCTGAGAGACAAAAAAAGTTTGTGGACTTTGTCGGTTCTTTTTCCAGTCTGGTGGGTTGTGGTGTTTGCTTTAGCCCTCACCCCCTCACCCCCTCACCCCGTCACCCGCTCCCCCAACTCAACCACTGTGAGAGGGGGCGCATCACGCTGCCCATCTCCGTGGCAACGGACCTGGGAGGCCTCTGTGTCATCACGGCTGTCTTGGCAGCATACAGACACACTGGGGGGAAAGGACGCCCCCCGCATGTTGTTTAAGAACAGTCAGGCTGCTGAGGGGCTGAGACGTCCTTGTACTGGATCGTCACTTCACTTGGACCCAAGATTTGAATGATATCTGTTTATCATTCATTTCTGTGGCTCCGGTCTTCTGTTGCAAGAATCATGCAATGCTCAGTGACAATATCCATACTTTAGGATTCCCTGAATTGCAGTTAAATCTAATTGGACCGACATAAATTCTCCTGTTGTAGGTATGGGGACCAGTTTGCTGTTCGTCTGCTTGTTGGCCTCAGCATTTGCAGTGTCTGTGAGTAGCACCTTCTTTCTCAGTAAACTCAATGTTTCAACATGCAACACCATTTACATCCAATCCTTCACTGTCCTCAAGGTCAAAGGCAAACCTCATGAAAAACACCAAGCTTCAGTCAAGTCCTCACACACAACGACTGAAAAGGTACAGTATGGAGCATTCAGGTTGTGTTAGGGTTAGGGAATTCCCACAGTCCTTTCCGTTAGGATAGGACCCCTTTGTCATGAAAGTAGACATTGTAAAGTGGCTCCTTCATCTAGCACCAAGTTGTCTTGGAATCCCATTGCGTTTACAGTAACACTCATACTTTACAACCTGGTCACTCAGGATGCTGTCTCTGAGGGGGCCAACAAGGGCCAGGTCCTTCCCACCAACATAAAGGCCAGCAGTCTAGAGCTGGAGGACGAGGAGCTGAGCTCCCAGGACAACGCTAACGCTGACAAGGAGGAGGAGGAGGAGAGGGAGGAAGGGGACGAGGAAGGCAAGAGAAGCACCCCAGTCCTTCTGAGCCAAGAGGAGCTGGTGGATCTCCTGCAGAAGGAGGCCAGGGAGGAGGTGGCGGCAGAGGACGTGGGGGAAGAGGAAGGAAAGGTAGAGATAGAATCTGCCGGGACTGTGGAGGAGGTCACTGCCAAGCAAGAGGAAGAGGTGGAGGGAGAGGTGGAGGTGGAGGGAGAGGTGGAGGTGGAGGGAGAGGTGGAGGTGGAGGGAGAGGTGGAGAAGGAAGGGGAGGATGAAGAAGGGGTCAGTGTGAAAGAGGTAGAGGTAAAGGGGGAGGAAGAGGAAGAGACTGACAAGAATGTGCAGGAGGAGGATAGTGAGGAAGAGGAGGAGGATAGTGAAGAGGAGGAAGCTGCTGATAAGCAAAAGGAGGAGGAGGAGGAGTCCTTGGCTGTGGATGGAGAGGGAGAGCAAGGGGCTGATGTGAAGGAAATAGGTAGCAGCACAGAGTCTGATATCCCCAATGACATGGACTACACAATGCCCCTGGAGACTCAGACCCCTGAAGGGAAACCCCTCGCTGATGACACTCGGCTCCTCTTGGAAGAGAAAACATTGGATGAAGTGAAGGCGTCGGAGCAAAAGGAGGAAGAGACTGCCACTAAGGAAGAAATCCCCACTACAATCGACGACTACGAGTCACAACAAGATGTTCAAAACACGGAAGCGTTGGAGGACGAGGAGGTGAGTGACGAAGAAAAACTCCCAGAGGAAAACAAAAACCCGGGCAAAGATTCCCAGGCTGTACCCCAGGAGAACAGCTCCACTCAGGAAGAGGACAGCCCAGAAGTTGACCAGGATTCTAAGAAGAGCGTGGAGCTGGATGGGAGTAGGGAGGAGGACAAGGAAAAGGAGAGCATCAGCCACACCAAAGGAAAGATAAGGAAGATGAAGAAGAATCTGAGGGTGAGGAAGCACCCTGCTCAGGGGGATGAGGCCAGCCAGGACGCTCAGAGGGATGAGGCCCAAGCAGGACAGACCAGCCAGGACTCCCAGAAGTCCGAAGGACAGGTGGAGCACAGCTTGCCCGCTGACAATGCTGTCAACAAGCCACAGAGGAAGAGGGCTGGGAAATGGGTAAATACGTACAGTATGCAGGGCATTAGTGTTAACAGTAACTGTCATAGTGTGACAAGGCCCATTCACAAATACAATTCATTAACATTTAAATTAATTGAAATTTTCAATGGCCAATTTAACTGTGACCAAGCAATATAAAACTGAAAATCCACATGAATGCACTTAGCTGTTCTTCATCATGGCTATACAGTGTGCTATGCCCTTCTTTTTCATGGTTATTTAATGTGTCTCCCTCTATGGTGTGTTGTTCAAAGGCTTCAGTGGGCATGAACCCAGTCCAAGTCAGGGCCAGGGTGGATCTCTACCCCAGGACCAGGCCCTCTCTATGGACCAGCATTCACAGAGGAGAAGCATCCTCTGGTAAGTGTCAATTCAGCGGTTAAATCTCTCTCTCACACACACTCATGCTCAAGCAGACACATTAGCTCTCTCTCTCTCTCTCTCTCTCTCTCTCTCTCTCTCTCTCTCTCTCTCTCTCTCTCTCTCTCTCTCTCTCTCTCTCACATACACACACACACACACACACACACATACACTCAATAAATAAATATATAAATATGCTGACTGGCCCGTTTTACTAACCCTCCCAGAATAATAGTGTCATTCATTTTCACGGTCACTACCAAAACACAACTGTGTCCAGCTTAAGGAGTCAATGAGAGAGATCATGTTGAATTCAGGCTCTGTACAAACTACTGCAGCTCTGGAATGTAGGGCTCTGGTGTACTGTGGATGTAGTGCTTGTGTTCCCTAGTCCCTACGGCCTCCAGCCAGGACAGGGAGGGCCATGATGAATACATGCAACAACAACTAAACATTATGGATGGACATGATAGTTAACACAGTAGCGTGAAATAGCTTTGCTGATAGGTTTGGGTTCTATCAAAATCAGGTTATTTACTGTACGTTACATACATATATGTATCTTCTGGGTCTGAGGAGAACCTACATTCCTGTTCTATTTGTGTTCCCCTCAGACCCCTGTGATACCTTCCACTGCAAGCGTGGGAAGACTTGCAAGCTGGGCGAGGACAACAAGCCCACTTGTGTGTGCCAGCAGCCCTCCGCCTGTCCTCACAGCAAGTCGGACGTTGACCATGTGAGTGCAATGTCTTTGGAGGGCTCCACAAGTTGTGGATGGAAGGTTGGAAGGAAACCATGGAAGAAAAAATATGGAGTGTAGAATTTAGCTACAATACCAATTGCTTTTTAATGCAATGTATACATTTGTTGTAGGTTTGTGGATCTGATAACACCACTTATGATACCTCATGCGACCTGTTTGCTACTAAGTGCAACCTGGAGGGAACCAGGAGGGGCCATAGGCTCCACTTGGACTACACCGGGCCCTGCAAACGTAAGATGGCCACCATCCCAACCACCATGCCAATCATCTGCCAGTCTCCTAGAAGTAGCGACAGAAAATGGGTCGAACTGAAACAAATTCACACTGTATTTTCTACCACTTATTTTCCT
This sequence comes from Osmerus eperlanus, assembly GCF_963692335.1. NCBI lineage: Eukaryota > Metazoa > Chordata > Actinopteri > Osmeriformes > Osmeridae > Osmerus > Osmerus eperlanus. The sequence continues at coordinate 8,995,838 of NC_085031.1, forward strand.
ATCATCACTGTGTTTATCTCTCTCTCTCTAAATCCCCCCCTCTCTTCCTCTGTCTCTCAGTCATAGCCCCATGTCTGAGCTCAGAGTTGGTCCAGTTTCCTCTGCGTATGAGGGACTGGCTGAAGAACGTACTGTTGCAACTCTACGAACACGACAGCAAGACTCCTGGGTTCCTCACTTCTAAACAGCGCTTCAGAGTAAGAATGAAACACTTGATGGATAACTGTTTGACTGTAAACCTTCTAACATCCCTAAAGTTGATCTAAATATGAAAAGAATCATTCATAAAATGACCATATCCCAAAACCCCTCAGGTGAGGAAGATCTTTGAGAGCGAGAGACGTCTCCACGCCGGAGACCATCCCATAGAGCTGCTTGCTCAAGACTTTGAGAAGAACTACAACATGTACATATACCCTGTCCACTGGCAGTTTGCCCAAATGGACCAGCACCCAGCAGACAGGTATTCAGACATCAGGAAGGTATCGAATGGTTGATAGAAACTAACAAGCAGTTAATGTTCATGAAACAAGAATGTACAGTTTATGAAACCAAGCATGGATATAATACTCAGGTCAGTTATCCATCACACTGGGACACAAATTCAGCATTGATTCCCATTGCTGACTTGTATATATTTCATATGTAAGCTTTATGTAATATGATCATTAGAAACTCCAGGTGAGCATTCAGACCCATACATGCATCCCCCCCTCCCCCTTCCGCTTATCTCCCCTTCCTTCCCCCTTCTGGTGCCCTCATCCTTCCCCTCTATGTCAACCTGGTGCGCCCTCATCCTTCCCCTCTATGTCAACCTGGTGCGCCCTCATCCTTCCCCCCTATGTCAACCTGGTGCGCCCTCATCCTTCCCCTCTATGTCAACCTGGTGCGCCCTCATCCTTCCCCCCTATGTCAACCTGGTGCGCCCTCATCCTTCCCCTCTATGTCAACCTGGTGCGCCCTCATCCTTCCCCTCTATGTCAACCTGGTGCGCCCTCATCCTTCCCTCCTATGTCAACCTGGTGCGCCCTCATCCTTCCCCTCTATGTCAACCTGGTGCGCCCTCATCCTTCCCCCCTATGTCAACCTGGTGCGCCCTCATCCTTCCCCTCTATGTCAACCTGGTGCGCCCTCATCCTTCCCCCCTATGTCAACCTGGTGCGCCCTCATCCTTCTCCTCTATGTCAACCTGGTGCGCCCTCATCCTTCCCTCCTATGTCAACCTGGTGCGCCCTCATCCTTCCCCTCTATGTCAACCTGGTGCGCCCTCATCCTTCTCCTCTATGTCAACCTGGTGCGCCCTCATCCTTCCCTCCTATGTCAACCTGGTGCGCCCTCATCCTTCCCCCTATGTCAACCTGGTGCGCCCTCATCCTTCCCTCCTATGTCAACCTGGTGCGCCCTCATCCTTCCCCCCTATGTCAACCTGGTGCGCCCTCATCCTTCCCCTCTATGTCAACCTGGTGCGCCCTCATCCTTCCCCTCTATGTCAACCTGGTGCGCCCTCATCCTTCCCCCCTATGTCAACCTGGTGCGCCCTCATCCTTCCCCTCTATGTCAACCCTCCCAGGCTCCTGTCCCACACGGAGCTGGCCCCTCTCAGGGTCCCCCTCGTTCCCATGGAGCACTGCACCTCCCTGTTCTTCCAGGAGTGTGACGTCGACAAGGACAAGCAGGTGTCCTTCAGGGAGTGGGCTCACTGCTTTGGCATCAAGAACGGTGAGGAAGTGATTTCTCTAACCGTTCAGTTTGGATGCCATTTTGGTTTCTACTTTGGCTGATGTGTGGTGAGGTTGTGTTGTTGGCCCTCTGGGGTTAGTGTTAGACCAGGTAGTTGGTCTGGGTTGTATGGTCAGAGACCTTAATTGACATATTGTCCTATTTTTGTCCCAACAGAGGATATGGACGTCAACCTGCTTTTCTGAGCTTCTTCTCTGTACCTAATCAACTGTCTTTATGACAGAGCAAGCAGAGACAACACACCATTACCTGAACAGGAGAGGTTGGCTGAGTCAGTCACAGTGTGCCCTGAACAAGTATAGATAACTAGAACAAAACAGAAATGATCATCTCTGTGTCTTGGCCATTCTTCCTGGTAAATGGAAGATGATATTTTGTGTTACTTTGACTGTGCCTTAAAACAGACAAAGGCAGACCATTTGGGTCTTTACATGTGTTTATATTCTGTGATATGTAGATGCATCCGGTAGAATTTCTGTGTGTTAGCTGATAAGAAGGAAATTATATTTTAACCTTGAATAATAATAGTGTTTTGATCGCATTCCTAAAGGGACAAAGTTTACAATCTCTCCTTCATAGCTGACTGAGAAAACCATATGATATACTGTGTCATCAATGTCTTACCAGTTTTACTGTTGTGCTGAATCTTAAAAATACATATATATATTTTGGAATATATTAAAATACTGTTGGTCATAAGCCACATACAAGCATGACATTTCTCTATGAAACAAAACAAAATTGAGTTTGAAGAAGTTATTTATTTCCATGAAAAGAAGTACTGAGTGTTGAATGCTGTACATGTTAATTGTGTTTCACTTCTTTCTGTTGTCTTCTTTAACAATTCTAATAAAATCTTTTTTTGACCTCGACACATTTCTCATTCCCTAAATGTACCTCTCACAATGAACACCACACATGACAGTAAAAATGACCTTCCCGCTCTGTAGATAATGAAAGCATGAGCTTTCATTATCTACATTATCATTATCTTATTGAGGACATCAGACTCTAAAGCTGGGGTTAACCCAACTAGGTCATGATCCACACATCCTCCAGAAATACATCCTAATTGTGAGCTTTGGTCTTTTACATGGTCAAGAGGGTGAGAATGACTAACATGTTGAGATCAGCTTTGGAGCTTGACTCTGATTGGACTGTGAACAGTTGGACAGATGGAGGGAGTCCTCTTTAAAAGCACATTGTCTCCACTTCATCACTCAAACACACTTCATCAACAGAATAAGATCAAACTTTGATAAGTCTTGCTTTGTATTGCTTGCCTTGTTTACATCTCTTTGTAGAAGAGAACATCATGTTATGCTTTCTTTGGATCATGTTTCCAATCTTTGCACTACTGGTAAGAATGAAAAACATGTCCAGACTTGTCCTACAACACTGTAGATCCATTGGGATGCCTCTCATGTTTCTTCTCCTGGTGTTTCAGGTGGACGCTGGAGGAGCGGGGTCGGGCAGCGCAGAGGCAAAGGTACGCACACTGCTGCTACCTTTTCAATATGTACGATTCTTCTCAGGATATGTACAGTGGCTTCCTGTCTTTATGTGTACCGTTTACTGTTTCTGGAACGTTCTACAGGCTGGTGGCGGCAATGGGAAGGCTGGCGGAGGGGTGAAAGGAGGAGTGATGGGTAATGTTGCCAACCAGGGGGCTATGAATGGTGTCATGATGAACGGGCAACCCTTTCTAGCCCAGGTTTGTACTGTTAGGGACCTTGTATACTCAACATGCACTATTGGGTACCTTACATACTGATGAAGTCAACATCACACATAAACACATGGCGTGCTTCTTCCGTGATGCATATGTTTTTTTTTTACATAGGTCATCCCAGTTGGTGGGTCATTCTTGATTCAACAGCCGGGTGCTCCTATTGGTCAGGCTGCTGTACCTCAGTTGGTCTCCATTGGACCATTCCGGCAGTTTGGAGCACTTCCCGTAGGGCAGGCTGGAGCAGCCAATGGGGTGCCACAGCTACAGGGACAGCTGCCTCAGCTACCCAATGGGGTCAGTGTGTTTTATCGGCCCAGCATTACATACATACCAAACTGGGAACCATTGAAAATGTAAAAATAATATAGGATCATAATGATAAAAAAAATTGTAAGCAAACCTTATTGCATGAACAACAATTTAAAAAGTATCATGTGGGTTGAATGAACCTGTGTTGGCAGGCAGTACCACTGTATGCCATACTGCCCCAGCCCAATGCCATGGGAGGTCCCCAGGCTCCAGTGTTCATCCCTGCTCAAGTACAGGTATCCTCACCTGAACGGATTGATACATATTGCAGACTTTAAGATGTCATTTAAGGTCACCCAACATTCCGATTTAAATAGGGGCCTTGTCTGGGAACTGAACAGACATGCCATACTGTTATGGAGCCCTTATCACTCATCTCTCCCCTCTCCAGATGATCCCGGTGGGAGGGGGGAACATGCAGCAGCCAGGAGCAGCGCCCAGGGGAGCTGCCAAAGTCAAGGTAACCCCAAACACCAGTGCATCACTCAGTCTCCTTCCTCTGAGGTCGCTTGAAAAAACCCTAAATAAACCGTCATTCCGTGATGGTAGGTCTAACAAGCATGTTATGTTACTAACAAGACACTGGGGAGCAACGTGTACCAATGATAATGGCACTGATGGTGTGTTTCCTGCTTCTGTGTGTTGACAGAGGTGGCTAGTTGGAGGTGAGGTGGAAGAGTCTTCAGGGACAGGTACTACTATGGAAGTCAAGCAGACCTCTTGAAACATCTACATTTATCATTACTGATGTGGTTCTTTGTTTAACTGATTGGACCATATCTGTGTTGGTAACCTATTTTGATTAAATCATTTTTCTGTAAAGTCAATGGATTTAAATAAATGATTAAAGAGGAATTGATGAAAACGATTTTGTGCTTACTTTGTTAGCACTTTTATATGCTTGAATATAAGTTGAGACGTTATCCTTGGTGATGCTGGGAGTGAAGAAAGTCATCTCCTCTTTCTATCTTTGTTGTGTCTGTCTCACATTCACACCCAGCTGCACACACAGTGGTGGTATGTCATGGGAAAAGTCTCAAAAACATCATATTCATCTTTGCTGATGTTTCAAAACCATAATGAATCAATCTCAAGTCACAGTGTACAATTAAACAGGCTGCATGACAGTCTATAATCAAGGTAAACCCCCAGACTACCACAGGTACTGGTTACCTGGAACACACCAACCCGACACAATCTAATCATTGCATTGCACCATATGCATCCGACCACACTAGAGCAGAGTCATGGCCCAGATAACATCCGGTGGAAAAAGTCTGCTGTACAACCACCCCTCCCTCCCTCCCTCCCTCCCTCCCTCCCTCCCTCCCTCCCTCCCTCCCTCCCTCCCTCCCTCCCTCCCTCCCTCTCTCTCTCTCTGTGTCTCTGTCTCTCTGTCTCTCTGTGTCTCTGTCTCTCTGTGTCTCTGTCTCTCTATCTCTGTCCCTCTCTCACTCACAGGGGGCACTATCGGAGGTTAAGCCAAGTGGTCAATACTTTCGGCACCTAACCCGTCTCTGATGGGATGCTGGTGCACCCTGTATAAGCCTCCTGTAGAGGAGCATGCAGCCAATTTGCAGTTGAGAATAATTCATGGGGCCATCACATGGTCTATGGGGGGAGTTTTAATTGTATCTATTGGAGGACCCAGGTACACAGCACAGGAGAGGAGGAGACCATGGCTCCAGAATTATTTACTTTGGCAGCAAAGTTGGCAATATGGAAGACACGGAAGAGTAGCTCTCGGGAATATGGCTACTTGATGCATAGGTAGTCTTGCTGGGGCTGGTCATGGCAAGGTTACGCATTGAGTTTTCTATTGTAAGCTGGTTGGAAAGATGGAATGTTATTGCTTTGTAGATGGAGAGGGGTGTTCTGTGCCTAATGAATGGGGAGGGGGCTTCAGTGCTTAATTTGTAACCAATGGGTTATTTTTGTTTTTGTTTATCATCATTATGCGTAAATAGGTTGTGCTACATGTCCAATGTGGTGTAACTATCCAATAAAGATGAAAACAACCTTAGCTCTCTCTGTTTCTCTCTGTCTCCATCTCTGTTTTGATCTCTGTCGGTCTCTCTCTCCCTCTATCTCTCTCTGTCTTTCTCTTTCCCTCATGGTCTTCTTGTCTGTGGCTGTCCACTCAAAGTCCCTGTCTCTCTCTCTGCCTTGTCCCCACATACTGTACACTATATGCAATCCTGAAACAGGCTACCAAAACACTCCCCATCTCATGACCCTGTGGCTGCAACCCACCAGCTGCAGGATGTTGTGGCACTCAGGCAGCTGACAGCCCTGACACACCCCAAACGCAGCAGTAGTATTGAAGAGAGGGGAACCTCTGCTAGGAGTTCAATGGGATTTGTAAAGATTTTTTTTTTACAAGACCAGTCTATTACTTATGAATCTTTTGAGTTCTATTACAGTGAAACTCAGATTATCTGGAGGACCCCATCCAGTCCCTCATAGTCTGCTTGTCTGTGGCTGTCCACTCAAAGTCCCTGTTAGTGTCTCATTTTTCCTTATACCACAACAGGTTACCACTTTACCTTAAGAGGTTTCACAATCTACTAAGACAGCTGTCTTTTCACCTGACTCAGAACATCTGTTTTTGACTGGTCACTGTCCGGCTGTTGTCTTTCAGCATGTCCGGAACAATGGCAAATTTCTCCATTGCAGTGTTGAAGTCATTCAAGGCAAAACCACAAGCTTTTGAACATTGTTGAGTGTTTAAACGCTTTTGTCAAATGGTAACAACATGGTCACTTTTGTAATTCTGACTTGCAGGTGACAAATATGAGTAATTATGACTGTTTACTAATTTCTAATTGGCCACTGTGTGAGGTTTAACGCCAATAAAAAGCAGCAGTATGCTCAGTGTTCGTATCACTGGGCGACGGAAAACCTGGCAAAGCAGACATCTTGAGAAGAACCGATATATACATCAAAGGTCTATGTTCATCAATTAATCACATCCGGCAGGCTCATTTATAATCTAAAACTGTAAGGTGTATGATCTATTGTCCCTTTGTAGTTCCTTTGCCCATTCTGTGTGTTCGTAAATACTTGTTTTATTTTTCAGCCGTGACCAAAATGAAGCTTACTCTCCTGGCTGTCTTCATCGCTGCCTTCTTCCAGGTGAGTCGACCTGAAACAGTAGATGGTCAGACATCAAGGTAAAACAAACAAGTTGCACATCGTAAATTACTTTTTGTCTCCTCTTCATCCCCTCATTAGGCCAACGAAGGCAAGGTAAGAAACATAATGGAATATTGTTTATCTTAATGCTTAAAACAAGAAAACAGGATCCCTGACTTTGATTCTCTCTACCGTTCAGAAACTACGTCTTCTGGCTGGTGTTAATGGAGGGGTTCTGACAGGGGTGAACCCTGGGCTGGTGGTAGGGGGGGTGAACCCTGGGCTGGTGGTAGGGGGGGTGAACCCTGCTCTCCTTGGAGGGGCTGGCTTTCTTGGGCAGCCCCAGTTTGGCCAGGTCAGTCCCAGTTCTCACCCCTTCCAGAGGTTCTCTCGTCCAGGTTCATATTAAACTTTGTGCTTGATGAATTTAGTCAATCTGGCTACCTTATTTTAGCTTGGATTTTGAGACTGCAGAAGCAGGTATTCTTCTTCTTCAAACTAGAGAGAAGTGTCAATGATCCACCTGTTTCTTCCCACCCTCCTCTCTCCATCCAGATGGTCCCTGGGTTCGGGTTCCTGCAACCCCAAGCCTTCCCTGCTGGACCCTTCGGTCTCCCCAATGCTGGTCTGCAGCCTCAGCAGTTCCCTGGGCAATACCAGTATCCAGGCCTGCCAGCAAACGGGGTACAAATTAAAAAATCCCTTTGTTACTGTCTTTCAATTCAGAATATATATTTTGAATTTTTGGTATATTTTGGTGGCGTTACTGTTAGTGTTGTAATTGGGGGAAAATATCCCAGAGATTTGACGTTGTCATGTGTCTCTTTGCTTCTGGTAGCTGCCTTACCCAGGCTTCCCTCAGATGGCAGGAATGATGCCCCCACAACAGCAAGTCATGGTACAGTCCATTTTACAATACTAATATCTGTTAGTATTGTAAAACTAGTACTCAGTGCCTCATGTAAATAATTACTAATGTCATTAGAAATATCAGCACAGACTTTGTACAAATCCACATAATTACTGGCAGTAAAGTATTTATTGTGATGAAATTGACATTGTACATGTCTCTATTTGCTGACTAGGGAGGACCAGGAAATGCTGGGAATGGCATGCAGCAACAAGGGCCTCCACAGTCTGACCCTGTCAAAAGATTCAAGGTACCTACCAGCTGTGTGTGACTGGGTTTACCTACCAGCTGTGTGTGTGACTGGGTTTACCTACCAGCTGTGTGTGTGACTGGGTTTACCTACCAGCTGTGTGTGTGACTGGGTTTACCTACCAGCTGTGTGTGTGACTGGGTTTACCTACCAGCTGTGTGTGTGACTGGGTTTGCTTTCTCACACAGTATTGTGTCTGTGTGTGTATTTGTGTGAAAATGACACTAATAATCGCTATTGTCACATTTCAGCGTTTCCTCATGAGAAAGGCTCAGGCCTCTGAGACCAATCCTGATTCCCAGGTAACAATCACATTTAACCAACCGATGAATGAAATGTAATGTATCAGATATAAATATCATATTGGACCTTCAACTATCTCTCCCTGCTTCCTAGACCCAGACACAGGCTCCCACTTCAGCTGCTGCTGAGAGAGCAGCCACCTCAGCTGTCTGTAAAGACCACGATCACGTTTAAACTTGACAGACAACCTGAGGAATCATATACTAAGACTAACAACATGTCTTTGTTAATGGTGCAGGTCTTACACAGTTTGTAGGGATAGAATATTGTTTCACAGTTTTTACAGTTATTATTATATCTGTTTTCTGATCTGGCTTTACAACTGTTGTGTCTGATTATGAAATTAGTGCCTACAGTGCAGTTTGACAATGTTCTTATGGTTTCTTGATAATTCAATAAATGATTACCAGCCTTATTCAATTTGTTGTAATGTCATTTTTGTACTGTAACGGCTTGTGAGAGCCCCAATCTCAGATTGAAACGGACATTTAATCTGGTCATTTATCCCCCTCCAGTGGTGTAATGAAGTAAGAGCATTTTGCTAAATGCTTCAGAATGTACCTGGACAATAAAACAACAGATGTAGACTACTACTCATTGTTACAGTTTTTCACTTGTTTATTTGACAATATTAATGTAATATGTAACATAACTTTTAACTAACAATTATTATGTTTTTTTGCACATATTTATAAACCAAACGCAAACAATTTAAAATTACTGTTATTATTATTATCTCAAAAAACCTACAGCCAACAACAGCAAAACCGTATTTCTAATGTTAAACTTGTCGATTATTCATTGATCCTTCAACATTTTTCAAGACATGACACTTTATTAGACAATGTCCAGTCTTGAGATCAGGGATGACACCATGTCCATAATGACACAGTATTTCTGCACCGTGACTGTCTGAGTCTAATGTGGTTGTCTTTAAGTGCTCCTGCGTCATGGTGGCCGCGTGTGTCTGGGTCTCCATGGCTCAGCTTGTTGATGCAGGGAGGGTATAAAAGGAGAGAGATGCAATGAAAGGAGGAAAGTTGAAAGACTGGAAAACACTTGAAAAAGGTAAAGTGAACATTTCAAACAGGACAAAGTTGATATTGACAAAAATGTTTCATGTTTTTGTATTGAAAGGCCTTGAAACAACTCTGCTTTCTACTTCAGGACCATGACGTGTCAGTTGGCTGCTGTGTTGGTCTGCCTTTTTTCTTTGACTTTTTCCATTCCAGTAAGTGATTCCATAATATGTCTGCAAAGACACTTTGTCTGCCATGTTTACTTCACATTGGAGACAGGTAAATGTAAATGCTAAAGAAAAACGTGTGTAAACATTTTTGCTTTTAAAGGTGCAAATTGGAATTCTTGGGAGTAACAGCAATGAGGTATAGTACATATTCAGATGACAAATTCACTGCAAAAACAATTCTTCTGATTCCCACATCGATACTGGGTCAGTCATGTTTCAAGCTTTTCTGGTTTTCAGATTTTGCGGCTGAACGGGCTGACACTGACCAACCTGGGCTTTGGTCAAGCACAAGTACAAGTACTGAGAGGACCTTTTTTGTATTTCAATCATAATGCAAAAAATGCTTCAAAATAAACTAGATCAATAGCAGTCAGTGTCATTGACACACTGCTACTTATCTATTTGACATGAAGACTAACATGTTATGAATGCATTTGACTTGGGTATCTCTCACCTGAAACTCCCCTGACCTTCACCCCCACTTCCACAGGCCTCTCCCTTCCTGCCCCAGTACGTGCTCCAGCAGCAGGCAGAGTTGGCTCGCACCCCCCAGTTGGTGAACTTTAATCCCCAGCTGACAGGCCCCTTCGGGCCGATGGGCCCCCCGATGTTGTTCCCTGCCCAGGGGAACCAGCTTACTCCCCAAATATTCCCAAACGCCCAGCAGGAGCCGCAGCCCGGGACTCCCCAGGACCCAAACAGCCCCCACCAGACACACAACACACAACAGGTCTGCAACATCAAAGACTGTTCACTTTTACACTCAGGTGTTGAAGATAAGGTTGTGTTAGCTTTGCTACCTGCTAACCTTCAATATTAATGAGGTATCATGCCATTTCAAATATATGTTTCAGTTTAATCTCTCTTTCCTTGTGTTCAGCAGATGGTTCCCCAGTACTACCCATCCTTCGCCTACCCTCAGCCACCCAGAGTCCAGGTAGGTAGAATCCTACTCTACCTCCATCTTCGTCAGGATCCCTGTTTGGTGGTGATGTAGCATCAGCTAGTTTCCTGAGGTCCAGAGCGCGCTGTATACAACACTGACAGAACCAACACATCTTGAATAATGTAGTAATGATCAAAAGTCCAATACTAACCATGTACAATTTTGGTACCTCTAACATATTTAGTGTTCAGTCCATACTTAATGAATTTTAATTCTCCATTCAGATGGCAATCTAACTCTCAGCTCTCCACAGGGCTACCCCTACTACCAATACACACCCTATGGTTACCCTCAGATGAGGAACTCCCCATCGGTCATGCAACCAACCATCAACAATGGTCAGGGCCAGCAGAACCCGGAGAAGACCACCCAGAACCCACAGCTCCCCCTGCAGGTAAGGATGAAGTTTCATTGACTTGAGCATTTCCTGTCTCTGTCATGTCTAAAAGTAATTTTCCATGCACCTCAATCTGTGGTACTCGGATCATGGACAGTTTAGAGCTAATTGAGGTAGTTTGTCATTTTTCTTGTCTTGTCTTTTTCTCATGACGACAGCAAGCAATCAAACCACCGGGGCAAGGAGAAAGGGTGAGGATACCATCATAAAACATTCTAACAGCTTCTAAATAGAGAGAGAGGTTTCTGGGAAGATGTTGAGTTTGTGTTGTCGTCATTAGACATGGCCCAAGGACAGACCGACGGAGACCTCCCCCCTGCCCCCTGATCACCGTGGAGACACAGCCGACCCCGGCATTGATGAGGTGTGACCCCTGACCCCTGACCTTTAACCCAAAAATAAAATAGCATAAAGTTGCACAGTGCTTAAAAGTTGCATCATTGTTCCAATGTAGTACCTTGATTGTTTGTTCTGAATATGTTTACAGGGCCGGCCCAACTTCCCCTTCATATTTGAGCCCTAGACCACAGTGGGCACCAAGAGCCATCAAGGTAAACTGACGCCGTAACATGTTTTTACCGAGGATCAATATATGATATCCTCAATCTAGGTTTGTCCTAGTATCATGTTAATGGTCATATTTCAACTGATAACTTTGTTTTTGCTTTTCATTTCCAGCATAATCTTCGCATCACTGTCATTGATGTAAATGATCAAAACAATTTTGAGCAACAGTATAATGCATTGTCAAATAAAACCACTCATGCAACTTGCATGCTTGTGTCAAACCTCTTGAATTGCAATAAATAGTATTAGTTTGCATGAATTCCATTTTAATGAAAGAAAGTTACGAAGTTTTACTTCATCATTACTTATATGATTTACAATATGATATACAGGTAATATATGATGAAGTATAAAAAGATTGCTACACAACAAAGATAGAAAAAGAGATCAAACCAAAAGCCTAAAGGCTTCAACTTGAGTTTGTAGTTTGCAAGTATGATAGTTTGATATATAACCTATTAGATAACAAATTCAAGTGATGAACGGTGGTCTTCAGAATGATAGCCACATCTTCCATTCTGGGTTTCTTTTGGCTCATGTCCTAGTCTTAGCCTGTTGGGGAACCAGAGGTTATTAACATCACGTTCAATTTAGTGTTCTTAGAATAAGAACATCAACCAACACTTACCAAATGGAAGCTTCAGACAAAGAGCCATGCAAAAGAAACAGATTTTTACCATGAAATAAACACGTGTCACCAAGTATATTTATCACAAATTATGGCATGTATTTTTTAGATTTTACTGAAGTTACTCACCAGCGTTGTTAATCCATATTCAAAAGAAATTTTACGCTTTAAAAGACCAAAAAAAAAGCATTGATTACAGTTGAATTACTTACTTACTAATTAATTAATTAATTAACATGTATTCCGAAGTTTTCAATTCATTACCGTTGCAGTGGGATTGTAGATGAGCTTCAGATAGGGCTGAAACAAAATATGAAGATAAATTCTTAGTGATTCAACCAGCAATATATCCTAACATCATGAAACAAATCATGACAAAAATTATAATGAGTTACCTGAAGATTATAGGAAGGATTTCCAAACTATCACCAGAGAAAAAATATAAACATACATTAATTATCCTCAAAAGAGAAATCTATTTCCCAGTAAGAGAAACTTATGATCATACCAATTGCCTCTGAGGTGCGTTGGGATCAACCTGTGAGACATATCAAAGACACATTATGGTTCCAATATTAGTTTGATTCCTTATGCTTCATTACTGTTATGTTAATATTTCATTGCCACTGATGAAGAGCGTCAAAGCCATACAAAGAGTCTGTTTACTGTAAGAAGACTGACTCATACCATTGGTGGAGGTGGTCTTGTTGTGTCCTGATAGGCAAAGACAAGATGTGTTAGAAAAGTCAAAGAAAGTGTCTTTGCTACACCTTTAATGTGGGTCTTTCTACTGAATGCAACAGTCCCCACGAGCCCCTGTGATGCAGACATCTTTACTATATGTATCAAATGCTTACCATTGGCAGCAGGAAAAGATTTTCCCCCTAAAAAAAGGGAATTATTTACACGTCCATGAACTGTTTGGTTTAGAGATGAACAAACTAGTCGTAACCAGGAGGCAATTCATCACTAACCTCTTTCAGGGGAAGGTCAGACACATTCTGTGAAAATAATGATTGTAATAGAAAAGTTGAATTTAAAAATGTCTTGTTTGAGTTATTGATTAATTTAGCATACAGACAATTTACAGAAACAAACTTAAAGGAACTTAAAACGTTGCTCTTACCTGGAAAGTCACATTATCCACCTGATGAAACAAGAAACAAAAAATGACTGTCAATCCAACCTGACAAAATTAAGATATCACATTTCAGTAAGCTGTGTCTGATGTGGGAAAAATGGCAAACATTGTACTTTACCTTCAGGAAAGGGAAGAACTCCCTATTGCCCTGAACAAAGAAAAACCTCATAAAGAGACGTACATCCACACTCACTCCTTTTAATGTTACAATGTACAGAACGGGACTGCGTGAGTGTCTGAGCAGCCTACCACAATCTCAGGGATCAGGGGCTTCCCTCCAATAAGGATGTTGCCAGCTCCAGGGAATGGAGGCATCGGTCCAGGCTGCCCACAAACACAATCCACATTTCATTTATCGGACGTCTTTTCTATCAGTCTAGTGTGTAGTCAAGGAGCATTGTTGCTGTGTCTTACCCTTCTGTTTCGGTCCCGTGTGTTTGGACGTCGTGCTCCTCCTCTGGGCCCTCCGGGCTTCTCAGGTCGGCCTCGCGGCCCACGCTGGGGCTCCTGGCCAGGGTAGGCCCCCGCGCCCTCAGGCTTGTACCCAAAACCAGGTCCCTGCATAGATGATGTATTATTGCATATTAACTCAATGACGTGTGTGTGTGTGTTAGGAAAGGTTGTTTGTGTTGCTGTACTTACAAACAGAGGTGGAAGGCTGGGTGGTGACGCAAGATCTCCCATAGTTCCCTGCTCCCACCATGGACCCCAATCATCTTTCTAGATCCCAAACGAGATTTAAAGATAGTATATCTATTCCATATGACCCTCTCTACTGTACAGTTATAGATGTTAAAAGACTATCTAGACTACAATGAACTTAGGTTGGTAGTGAGTAGTTGTCACCTACCAGTCTGTCCCCCCTTTCAGGGATTAAAGGGGGTCCTCCAGGCTGTGGGCTGCTGGGAGGCTGGGCGGCTCCATTCCCTGGTCCAGGCTGTGGGCTGCTGGGAGGCTGGGCGGCTCCATTCCCTGGTCCAGGCTGTGGGCTGCTGGGAGGCTGGGCAGCTCCATTCCCTGGTCCAGGCTGTGGGCTGCTGGGAGGCTGGGCGGCTCCATTCCCTGGTCCAGGCTGTGGGCTGCTGGGAGGCTGGGCGGCTCCATTCCCTGGTCCTGCTGTGGGCCTCTCTGGGAGCCAGGGGGGTGTCTCTTTAGGCTACATGACATCAGTGACGTCAGTTAAAATCGGGAATATGTTATTGCAAATATTTTGTCATGGCCACGGTGAGGGAAATCTTCTTACCCATGTTGGATTGCCAGGTTTCCTCACATCCCACCATGGCCATAAAGGTCCTCCGCCCATTGGTTCTTGGCTTTCTTTCCCTCCACCCATTGGTTGACCCCCAAATTGTGGGCGAGCTCCTCCTCTGTCATTGGGCTGTACAGAACACTTGTTCCAGTGACATTTATTTTAAATCAAGCATAATTGATGAATGAATGGATCATAATAATTTCTGTCTAATATTTTTAATTCCTAATTTACGATCATCTAAAACGTACCCTCTTCGGGAGCATGTTAGTGTTTTCAGGAGGCCCACCAAAGGGGGATGATGGAGGACTTCCTCGTTGCCACTGCTTCCATGGATCAGGCTGAGGAAGATTAATACAATCACAAAAGTTTTACATCATCAAGCACCTAAATTAATCCAACAATTATTTTTTTTACAGTTTGGGAATATGTAGAATGTGTACTCACTCGTGCGGCTACTGCTGAGAAGAATAAAGCCACAACAAAAAGGTTGACCATCACTCCAGATTAACCTGTAGTGTCACTGTGCTGCTCCTACCTGTGCCCTGACAATGTCTCTGTACTCCCGGTTGTGTGTGGGCACTTTTATTTGAAAGCGAGTGTTGTGAAATCCCTATCGTTTTGGATTACTCCTGTGGGATGTACGTGTGCAATAATGTCTACAATTTCACATAGTGATTCCAGAGGATAGGATTCAATTGACCTTGAGCTCAGAATTCAGTCGCTAGTCCAGACTTTGGGATTGGCTTTGCCACGAAGGTATGTGACAGAGGAAAGAAAGATACAAATGACATCTACAAAACTTACTTTTTGTAGATGTCATAATTTTTTTACATTTTCAAACACAAAGGCATGTGGATGACCTTACACAATCTGTATCTTGTCTGAAAACATGATTCAATAAGAGACAGAACTGGAATAACAGAATGAAGGAAACAATCATTTTTCTTAGCACTTGATTATCAGATTAAGTGGGTTTGTGTTTCCAAAACAACCAGATTAACATGATTAGAATAAACGGCCCAGTCCCAAACCACAATGAAACTGACATCCATTTTAATCCTGGATTACCACTCCTCTCCTATTTCAGAATATGGGGCTTTGTTTTCACAACCTTTTTATCTGGTGTGACATATGATGACATTGGTGAGGCTCTTTAAAAGAACCCACAAGATGGATCTACATCCATTGTTTTCTCTCATCTTTAAACCTGAACATCTGTCAAGATTTGTGAGATTTAAAGGTAATTTACCATATATGTACTTGCATTTCTATGTGTGTCTGTTTAGGATTGTTCACAGTACTAATCTAATATGTTCAACCTAAAATGTGGAGTATGGTTTAACTGTTTCTGTGTTCTCTATAGGACTTACATCCAGTACAATGATGAAGACTGCAGTTATTCTGTCATGTGTTCTGGGGCTGGCACTGACTCTGCCTGTGAGTTTGACAATGTCAAGGACATTTTGTTCTACTTCTCAGTCTTTTGCATTTCGTGAGTTGACAGCCTTGTCTGTTTTTCCAGGCGGAGGTGAAGCACCAACGAGTGGCTCGCTCTGACTCTGATTCTCACTCCAACTCCAACTCTGATGAGGTTTGCTTGCCTTAATTAGGCACTATAGTTATGCTCAAGTGAACCCAACTCATAATTATCAGAATTAAACACTCTTTTTATTTATACAGGCTGGTTTCAATTTGCCGCCTCAGCTGACAAAAGATCAGTTTCTTCAACTGATCCTTAGCTTCCTCACACCACCTGCCCCACCTGCCCCAGCCTTAACTCCTGCCCCAGCCTCAACATCTGCCCCAGCCCCAGCCTTAACTCCTGCCCCAGCCTCAACATCTGCCCCAGCCCCAGCCTCAACTCCTGCCCCAGCCTCAACATCTGCCCCAGCCCCAGCCTCAACTCCTGCCCCAGCCTCAACACCTGCCCCAGCCCCAGCCTCTACACCTGCCCCAGCCCCAGCCTCAACTCCAGCCCCAGCCTCAACACCTGCCCCTGTGGGTCAATAAGGAAGTGTTTGGTTGATTTGATTGTCTCAGTCCTTGATCCTGACATTGAATATGAATTGTGTATCATCATATTGAATTCCTGGCAAAGTCAATTTGGGAACAGAATAAATTAAAATGTAGTAAATTCTAAATACTGAATATTGTTCCGTTTTCTCACTGAAAAGACTGACACCGTTTTAGAAAATCTTATGAGAAAGGAGAACAAATTAATGGCACAACTTAAAGCTAATACTATAAGCATGGAATGTTGTGCTTGAATACAGTCTGCTTAGTAGCCCATGTAAGAACACAAGTCTTTTCAAAATGCAAGATGTATGTATGAATCACTGACCCTTTCAAAATGGCTTGACTAGATCTACAGGTTTCTTAACATCTGATGAGACACAAGGCTTTGTGGGAGGACTGTAGATTTACAGGTTTTGGAAATAAACCATTCAAATCTCAATGTCATAACATAATTTTTTTTACCTTGTTTTTGGGGGGGGGGGGGGGGGACAAATGACCACAACAGTTTTGAGATCTGATTGGTTGATTGTGTATGGTGGCGGTCTTTATAAAGCCCATACTGGAGCTTCAGAAGTCACTACCACATTTTGCTTGCTCCAATACAATTACACATTTTTGCATCTTCTCTTCAACAGGTATGTATATTATACATGAGGCGACATCAAGGGTACCAGTGTCAGTTTAGTGTCATTGTCAGCAAAAAAATGCTGTAATTTCTTTCTGTTCTTTAAAAGGATTCAAGAGAGTCATGAAACTGTTGTTCCTGGTTATGTGCTCCATTGGACTGTGTTCCTCCCTTCCGGTAAGCTCTGTGTTAAAACAGTTGATGCGACAGACACAGGTTGTGATATGTGATAGGCTCGACCTGTTTAAATAATTGTATTTATATAATTGTTGAATTGCTTCTTTTTGAAGGTATCCAAGGAGGTCCATGATAGAGAGGAACGCTCTTCAAGTGATAGTGATGAGGTTAGTGTTTATCAAGAACCCTCATCATTAATGTTACATACACATACAATACAAGTCATATACGCCTGCGCTTTACTTCTCTCTCTCTCTCTCTCTCTCTCTCTCTCTCTCTCTCTCTCTCTCTCTCTCTCTCTCCTCCCTCTTTCTCTGTATGTGTTTCAGATGTATCGAGGTTTTGGAGGGTTCAATCCCTACCAGTTCCAGCCTCAGTTCCCATTCTACCCGTACGCCCAGCCTCAGCCCACTCAGAACAACAACAATGCCCTCCTGACTCTCCTACCCTTCCTGCTGGCCAGTCTGGCCACTCCTGCGGCTGCTCCTGCCCCTGCCCCTGCCCCTGCCCCAGCCCCTGCCCCTGCCCCAGCCCCTGCCCCAGCCCCTGCCCCAGCCCCTGCCCCAGGGAAGTAAGATGGACTTCACCAGAAGACGGTGCAGCAAAGTCTTTGACTTTTAAAAATCCCGGATGTAAATTAATGCTCTTGAATTAGTCTTCAATAAATCAAACAATGAAAAAAAAACTTTCTGGAGTTTTGTTTTGCTGTGTTGTCAGTGCTTCTGAAAGTTGGGAGTCTATTTCTCTAAATTGCTGGAGGCCAACATGAAACCCTGTGTGGACAGTTATAGTTCCTGGCATTGCTTCAGTAGAGGGTTCTGGAGTCAGCTGGAGTCAGTCACTAGGTGTTCTTGATTTGTTTATTAGGTGTGTTCTGTTAAGCTGACAAGGTTGGCCTGTTTTCATTGACTATAATAGGTCAAAGTCAAAAGTAAGGCTCTGTAAAGAGTGGTGAGAACGGCCGAGGACATCATTGGCTATGGGCTTCCCATCCAATTGGACACCTACCACCTGCAATGCCAGAGGAAAACCCACAAAATCACTGCAGCCAGACCACAAACCTTTCCAATTAACGTCTGACAGATGGATTATAAGCATCAGTGCTTGTACTTCCAAACACAGACAGCTTCTACCTCCAGACAATTAGGCTACTCTGCACTAGCCATTTAGACATCCATAATGTGAATTATGTTTGCACCAACTGCGTTACTAAATGCAGCTTCATCTCAAGCATTTATTTGTCCAGATAACACTGCCACTCTGTATTTGATGAATAAAATACTTAGACTTTTCGTTGATAGCTGTGTAGAAGTGTATCTTGCTAATGGTTAAATTATTGTTTTCAGACCAACACTTGGTACAGGCACAGGAATCGGAAGTTGGGTAAGTGTTAGATGATTTATCTGTGCTGGGCCTGGTGGTACCCCATTAATTGTGAAACTACTGTGGGTTTATGTGTGTGTTACTTGTCAAAATGTATAAAATTGTAAGAACAAAATTGTTGGTACGTGAATATAGGTGGTGGGTATCACTAGTCTCTTAGTTTGTGTGAATTGAAACAGTTAGTTGGAGCTGTGAGTGTGAATCCACAAGGTGAACTGACGACTTTAGCAGAAAATGTTAACTGGTGAATGCAGTGTAGTTATGTGCAAGCCTGGCTAGTTACTCACTTCTGCCTGAACACACAAAGAGAAACCAGTTTTCTACATCCCAGCCTCTGTCAAAATCTAACCAAACTTCAAAGCCTGATGAACACTTGAGGAAGTGATTCATTCTGAGATCCCAACAATAAGAGCAGAGACGGTAGTATTTGCCTAAATATGGTCATGCACATCCCTAGTCCTCAATAGCTCAAACTACCCCACCTCAGCAAGCATAACATCTCTTAATTCTTATTTGGATAGATAGTATTTATAACATGTTTAAGGTAAATAATGAGGAAAGTCTTAGATGGGTGACCTGTCACATTGTGAAGAAATGTTATCTAGCACACATATCCAAAACAATGTACCGTTTATGGAGACAAAACCCATATATCACCCATGTTGTGGGATTATGGTATCCAAAACTAATGAGCATGCCTGTTTGGCAATGCCAATCTAGCATGTCCAACCCAGACAACAAACAGTACAACACCCTTCCTTACAACACATTCGGTAAGCTTAATTAACGAGAGCAGTGATTGGCTGAAAGGTTGTATATATTGTGCTTGCTGGTTGTTCTTTCCATCAGCTCATACACAAGAGACAACAAGAAAACTTGTATTCAAGATACTCACAGAGACCCTGAGATACACCAAGGTAAAAACAGAAGAGTGTTTAGGTTCAGGATTACTGTTCCTGGTCAAATGAAACACTTACAAATGACTGTGGATTAAAGATGATTATGATTGTTCATTTTTCCTATTTGGTGTTTTAGATGCAGATGTTTGGAATGAAGCTTGCAGTTGTTCTTGGATGCTTGATGCTTCTCACTTCAGCGTTGGTAGGAGTCAGACAGTTGGCTGAGGCCAACGTACACATGTCATTGGGATCTGTACTTCTCTACAAATGACTAAAGCGTGTCTTTTTTAGGCTGAACCTGACCATGTCATCGAGAAGCGTTCTTCATCTTCAAGCGAAGAAGTGAGTCTAACTCTAGTCTGAGTGCATAAAAACCAAGAACACCATGTCATTATCTGAATATCTTTAGCAGAGTATCTTTATCAATATATGATGCCATAGCATGAATCTCCAAAATTGTTGAAAGTGTTCATCTGAGATCACAGAAAGTGTCTGCATGTTGTTGACAGCCTTTTCTTCTTGCCTTTTTTCCTTTACAGGACAGGAATGGCAGGCGGAATGGCAGGCCAAATGACACGCCAAATTTCCTCCAGTACTACAACTACTTCTTGTTCCTCCAGAGACTTGGTCTGGTTCCTCCCCCTGCCCCTGCCCCAGCTCCTGCCCCAGCTCCTGCCCCTGCCCCAGCTCCTGCCCCAGCTCCAGCTCCTGCCCCAGCTCCTGCCCCAGCTCCAGCCCCAGCCCCAGCTCCAGGACGCTAGAGCATTAATCACAGACAGGAGTCAACAATGTCTTTTCTGACTGATCTATGCAATAACCTGTCTGCTGGGATGATGTTGGTTTACACAATATGCAATAAAGACAATTGGAAATAGCACATATGGCTTCATGACTTCATTGTTTGATAGGACCTTCTTGGTGTGATACATGCTTTGTGTGGGTAACAACAAGTACAGAAAGTATTGTGTGTGTGGTAGTGTGTGTTTATGTGTGTGGCAAGTAGTGTACTTGTCAGTAAGAGAAACAGAACACCATATGAAAAGAATCAAGTGTTGAGATTCACTATATGTGATGCCTTCAGTAAGACGTCAATAATCAGAGAAGTGAACCGAGTGGGGTAGAACCCTCATCACCCCTCCTACTGTAGTAACAGCTGTTTGTTTGCAGGGCGTGTTAACAAGGTTGGTTGCTGGTGGACACTCAAAGCGGTGTGGAAAATGATCCATTTCAACATGTCTTTAAGTCCTTATGATGAGAACATGGGTGTAGTTGGTGCAGTAACAAACACAACACAGTTGTTTTGAAAGTTGTTCTCCTCGAAGCCCATGCTGAAGCAACAGGTGCCAAATCTAGAATTAGCTAGGTTCCTTAGACTACATGCATTGATTTTTAACTGCATATTTCTCTGAAATATTCAAAACATGTCCACATTCTTTTTGCAAGACCTTTGAGAAAAGGCTGAATAATGAGCTGGCTGTTTTTGCCACAGGTAAGGGGTAGATCTAATAAGTTATAAATATTTTACTTTGATACGTTAAGTTGTATTTTATATGCATGCTTAATTCTTATAATTTAGTTTGTACATGTGGCTGAAGGACGTTTTTTGAGGATGTGTGTGTGTGTGTGCGTGCGTGTGCGTACATGTGTTTGCGTGGGCATGTGTGTTGTGTGAATGAGTCTCTGCTTCTTTGTCTTTCTGTCTCAACATTTCAAATGTCTGTAACAATGAGTCATATTAGTGAGGAAATAATTGTTTTTTAATCCTAATTGGTTTATTAATTATTCAAGGGTTGGCTTGAGACATCTGAGAAAAAGAGAGTTGGAAGTTTAGATGTGAACACAGAGGAGTAACTACCTGTTTAATCATACATGGAATTTCCCTGAAGAACCTGCCAGATTCAAGTCCTCAAGGTAAGTTAGCTCCCATTTATAAACTGTCCTTTTTATTGATCAACTATTTACAGAAAAAACATGTTATATTTTTGTGTATTAATGAAATCTTTTTGTAATCTTTTTTCAGTACATCATGAACTTTGTTTATCTGTTCATTCTCATCTTTGGAATTTTCCCTGAAACTGTAAGTGTAGTATAATAACATTATTCATGTATATAAATCAATATTTAGTGAAAGCTTTACTTGAATAAAAATTAAGTAGGCTGATGCATGTAAAATGTAAAACCAAATGACTTTAGTATAAATGTATCAATACTTTTTTGTAGAACTGTGGTCGTCACTATCATAGAAGCTACTCTGACAGCGATGAGGTAAGAAAATGTATTTAAAATATAACTTTACTCGTCTATCAACTATTTGCAATACTAATGTCAACATATTTTAAACATATCTGTCTTGTGTTGTAGAGACGTAACATCTACCCAATCCCAACATTCCGCTGGTATCGCCCAATACCGGTGCATCCCCGCTTTCCCTTCCCTCTGTGGCCTCTATATCCTTGGCTGCTGCCCCAACCGGCCCCAGCCCCGGCCCCAGCCCCAGCCCCGGCCCCAGCTCCGGCCCCAGTCCCGACCCCGGCCCCAGCCCCAGGACCCGCTACCCCACCCCCTGGTACCACCCCCAAACGAGGAGACAATGGCTAGACCTTCTCAGTGGTACCTGCACATGTCTATGAATCCTTTTTCTTAAACATCTCTTGTTTTAAATGTCTTCAGTACAATGTCTTATCCTCTGTTAACAATGAACCAGGGCAGCAAAGCTCTTCTCAACATGTCCATTTATTTCCACATTAAATAGATCTATCTGCATTTTGACTGGCTTTTTATATGATTTGTGCTCTATTTCTGTTTTATCAGAAGATAAATTCATTGTATTAAGAATTGTGTTGCTTATTTTAATATTATTTCCGATTGTGTTTAGTCTTTATCTTATTTACACAATGTTGTTCTGGTCATGTTGAAGAATTAGAATCCAAGATTCGAATTGAGAAGGTGGCATGAAGGCGTGTCCCAGGATGAGTCATGAAGCATTTATGATCTTGATGTTTGCATGTGTGTCTCATTGTGTTTGTGTATGGATTTTGGGTTATTTTTTTCAGTGTGTGGGAGAGTGCTGAGGACAGCCAATGGCACAGATATAAATTATAGGATTAGCTCAGATTATGACATACCTAGGTGCTGCTGGTGTAATACTAGGCCTGTGAGGAAAGCACCCCAGTCACCAAGGCCAGTTAAGTGTCTAAGCCTGCACTCCAACCACACCACTCCTTATTGATGGATGGAGATACAAGCTGGGACACTTGAAAACTGTATATTAGTTGGAACTACAAATCCTAACATCCTAGAACACCCAAATCCTAGATTACAAATCCTAGAAGCACATCGGCCCATGTCTGCATTTATAAATACTGGACTTCTAATGTTAGTTATGGTTTGGTAAGATTATTACCTCACCATAACACAAGATTCTTCTACTGATTTTATTGATCTAAGTGTAATTTATTCTTTTAACACCATTGTGGTTGACTCTAATTACGGATGATGCATGGACCTCAGACTATGATGTAAAGAAAAATTATTGTCAGTGGCTTTTGTATGTTTGCTTGTGTGCCTTTTCAGACATTACAGCACTAGAACTAAATGAAGACCTCTCAATTACATCAAATCAGTGCTTGGTCTGTGGCCATTAGCTCATAGACCACTTCAGGTACTTCAAGAAAGGAAATTATGTTGGTCTGACGTGATTGGTTGGTTCGTTCCATGGACAGTGCATAAGTTCCAGATCTCTGGTGTATTCTCTCACTTTTTCTCTCATATAAGTACTTGTTTTTACCCCTTTCTTCTTTGAAAATTCAAAAACACCGTTTTTAAGATGATTAGACTGGCAATACTGGCATATATTGTCACCACTGTAACTGCAGTACCAGTAAGTATCTTCTGTTTGTATTTTAGACAGACATGTTATCGCACAACTTATATCTTGGAAATGACAATTCATCTTGTTTTTTGTCTATTGTTTATACTTTTTTACTCAGTTCAGTGCGGAGCTCTAACCCCACGTTTCTTCCATGCACGTGTTCATCTGGCCCAGGTCACTGGAGGCCCAGTTCTTTCACAGCCTAAACAAAGAGGAGACCTACCGGCCCAAAAAGACCCATCTGTGCAAACCTCTGCCACAAAACCTGGGCCTCAAGTAGTGGTTCAGATCCATCCCAGTGTGCAGCAACCCCAGCCTATACTACCTCAGCAACAGGATGCCCAGGGTGGGGGTCAGTTCCTGTTTCCCTTTCAGCCCCACGCTTGGGGACCACAACTGATGATTCCTTTCCACCCCAACACTCAGAGTCCTGCTCAGCCTGGACCTCTGCCTCAGCAACCTCAGGTGAGACACACAGGCTTGACTTAGTCATTCATGAGAAAGATGATATTGTGTTTGATAAAAAAAAAAGGATTGTTTGAGCGTTATAGAAATAGCATTGTGTTTACTCATTCTTTTACAGTATGTTTTTCCCTATGGATACTTCCCTGCGTTTTCACCACAGCAAGGGAATCAGATGGTAAGATAAAGCTGTATGTGTGGTCTGATTGTGTACGTGTTACTGTAAAGGTACAGTTTCTTGATAGTGCAATAATTTGTGAAATATCTGTTGGTTTTCATCCAAAACCAAACATAATTAAGTTGAAACGTTTGGCCCTGAAGCAGTCTTTGTTCATTTGCCACATCTACTGTAGGGATTTTTTTTTTCTGAAGTTCCGCTGTCAAAATATTTATCTTATTTATCAAACCAAAACTGCCTGTATCTGTCCTTCAGTCTTCTCCTCCCAGGCTTTTGATTTGTTGGGTAAACCTCTGACATCAAAATGAACCCTTTAACTCGATCAGATAGAGCTTGAGTTATGACTCCAGGAGGCTGCAATATTCAAAGAAGACTGTTGATTTATAACCAGGAAAAGAGATTTATTGACAATATATTGTATACTGTAATAGATTTTTTCCCTGACGTGTCATCAAGTTCATTTCAGCAGAATGGTCTCTAAACAATCTTTTGTCTAGAACAGCTACACAAACATAATTTTAGATTTCTAATTCTGTTACTGTAGATTTCACTTACAAGTGCAGGAAATAGTTTATATAAAATATAATGTATTATAAATTAGTCATGAAAAGTCATAGAAATTATAAATAATTTAAAAATAGATATATTATATTATAAATAGTAATGTAAATTAAGAAATATGAATGAATATACCGTTTGAATTTAATGTGACTTGTTTGCTCGTCTTCAGTTCTCCCCCTATGGAATGCCAGTGTTTTTCCAGCCACCCGTCTACCCACACTTCCCTGCTCCATCCGGCCCAGTAGAAACAGTCATGCCTCCCTCCCAACCTGAAGCACCAGCCCAGAATCCCCTGCCCGAGGAGCAGCCACAGCAGGTACCAGAGCAGGCCTGACCCTGCAGCTGCGTTTGGTTCCTCCTGTTTGTTCAAGAAGCAGGTCATGCTTTTAGATAGTATCTGTAAGATGAGGTGTTGAAAGGTATATTTTCTGTACCCACAGACTCCTCAATTTTTCTGGATTCCACAATCAAGGGTAAAACAATAATATAATATTATTGATATTATTTGATCAATATCATGATACTGTACATTCTATGTTTGCAGTTCATTTTGTTTGAACGATGTCACTCAGTGGAATGACTCATTCTTGCGTTTACCTCCTAGGACCCTCTGTTTGGGGGACTGAGCTCTGAGGAACTTGAGGTGAGGCAACCAAGATCTTAATCAAGCCTTGTTAGTAATTGCAAAAAATTCACTGAACTCAATGCACTCATTGACACCCATCTGTGTAAAAGCCAACTGAACACACCCATATTTTCTTTCCCTTGCTTTTCTCTCTCTCTTTCACCCTCTATCTGCCTTGTCTTCACTCTCTATTTATTTCAAAGATGGCAGACAGAATGGGACAGATAGGGTTATTTATGCCCAATATACAAGGGACAAACGTGGCCAAATCTCAGGCCCGGCAGGTGGCCCCAGCCAGTCTGCCTACAGGCACCATGGCCGTTAACCCGGGTCTGCAAAGCTTTAGTTTACCCTCTCCTGCCTTCATACCCACCATGGCAGCCTCACATGGGGGCCTCCCCACCAGACAGGCCACCTATCCTGGGGTAACCATTGGAGAGGTTCCCCTCCCTGGAGCCCTGCCGGACCCTCAGGCTCTACCAGTTGGTCTAGAAGCAGCCATCTTCCCAGCAGTGGTCGAGCCCAACTATCAATCAGTCGAGCCCACCGCCACATATTCAGGCATTTCTCCACCGCTCATTGAATCTGAAGTATACCTCCTCCCTGAGACCACGCCCACTGCGAAGTTTGCCGTGGAGACCAACACAGACCTCTATCCTTGAAGAAAAACATCTGAACAAGTAGATTTGTATGGAAACATAAGGGAATTTGATGTTAAAATATGTGTTGAGTTTTATTAGTGATAGTGTAGTAATTGTAATGAGTATACTGTGTAACATTAGAGAGGTTTTGCTTGATGAAAGTTGTATTTCTTATGTTATTATTAAATGTTATGAATTATAATAAATAAAAAAGAAGATATTCTTCAAGATTACACATTTCTGATAAATGTCTTCTTTCTTGCATCTGTTTGAATGTCTGTGGCCTGAATGATGTACAGCATTCAAAACTTAACAAAAGAAAAACACAATGGCATATGAAAAAGTTGCCCAATCAATCCTCTTGAGGACATGATATGTATGACATGTTGTCTTCAATCAGCCTTCTTTCACCTCATCCCACCCCCCAGGTAGAGCACTTTGAGATTAAGTTCAGATGAAGATGATTGAAGAAGGAGATAACAAAATAAAACCACACATTCCCTTCCTGGTGTGTAAAACCTTTAATTATATGTTTCTCAGAACAAGGTTAATTTCATTGAAAAGAACCTCTATGGAAAATTATGAGGGTGGAGGGTATGTGCACTGCATATTAACCCCCCATGGTTTTGGAATGCAATGTCTCACATAGTAGGTTTATTTCTTGAATATGTCAGTGCTCAGTGAGTCAAAAACATTTAAGGTCGCTATATGTGAAAGGCTTTCAGTTGGTCATTGCTCAAAAATGTTAGGGAGACCACTATTTCAAAATTACCAAACTATGCTAGGTCCTTATGCTCATTAGAGGTCTATCCACGTGTGAAAACAGTTTTTCTCCTCTTGTCCCTAATCATTTATATCATGTCACATCTTGTGCATGTTTACAACAACTGATAGCATTGCTTCCCTCTAGGAGCCAT
This sequence comes from Osmerus eperlanus, assembly GCF_963692335.1. Taxonomy (NCBI): domain Eukaryota; kingdom Metazoa; phylum Chordata; class Actinopteri; order Osmeriformes; family Osmeridae; genus Osmerus; species Osmerus eperlanus. Next base: position 9,022,752 of record NC_085031.1, read on the forward strand.
CTAATAAAACACAGGATGAGGGACAGACCATAATTAATCTTTATCTCTATCTTTGGAGATCTTCCCTATTGATACATTTCAGCTGCCAAAGCACATTTTTGCACAATTCAAAGTAAAAGCTTGGCAAGGAACCAAGGCCTGTCAAGCAGCTTTAGAGTGTTCTTTTGTTTCAGAAGAGAATAAAAAGGAGAGGACCTTTCCACTGTCATCACACTCCTCCTCAAGCATCCTGCGATAACCGTGTGCCTCTACACATCCAAAGGTAATGTAGGAGAACTCTCAAAGTTATGTCAATCGCAATCTTAAAACAATGTGTGCTTGGTACATTTGGGAAACTTTGATACAGATTTAAAATATATAATGTCTCTGTTGTGTGTCATGGTACTCCTTCTAAAATTGTATTTTTTGTTTGCAGATTCATTCAAAATGAAATCATTCCTTCTGCTGGCCTTTGTCATTGGGACTGCCATCTGCGTCCCTGTGAGTTCTCAATCCCGATAAAGAATTCAGAAATATTCGGTTTGCATTAATGAACATTGGTTTGATAGGAACAGGCAGTGTGAGGTTGACATTTATTTTTTTCATCTTTCAGCAAATGATGTTCATGGAGTTTGACATGCACCATGCACCTGCCCAGGTAAGAGAGGACTAACACTGGGATATAATGTATAAAGAATGCAGAGTGACTGTCGTGGTGGGGATAATACATATTTTAATTTCCCTAAAATTGCACACCTAAACATTTTATATTCTCACCTCAAAACAGTAGTTACTCCATGACAAGGATCTGTTATTAAGCTTTCTCCAAGAAAACAGAAAGAACAATTTGATACTCTGAAATTCACAGGAAATGATACACTTCAACTAAGTCTATCTGATTGATGTGTGTGATGATATGCCAATGTAAAGAGACAATTTAAAATGTTCTCAATCCCCAGGCCCTCCAAGCTGTTCCTGCTGGAGCAGGACCTGCCAGTCTGGAAGTGGCAAGTCTATAGTCCTCCTGGCTTCTTTCATTGGCTAGAATACAACTCTTTCATTAGCTAGAATACAACTGTCTTCACTTACTGTAAGCCATTTTCAAACCTGGTATGGTAACCCATCATTTATATTTTACAGCTCCTCCCTGTCAATGCTGCCCAACAGCCTGCCCGCGGACCTGTGAGTAACTATGGCAACATACCGTAGAGCCATAAGAAAGTTTCCCTCATCACGACAGAAAGCTTTCAGTGCGACAAAATGTGCATTTAATAATTAGGGCCGAAAGTTTTTCAACATCCATAAATGTGCTGAATTGAAGTTGGTAGTGAAAGCGATGTTTCTGTGGTTGTGTGTGAACGCGTCCTCTGGGTGGTCTTCATCCACAGACTCGTGGGTTTATCAAGCAGGAGATCCCCCAGCCCCTTGGTAGAGAGAGCATTGAGATCGTAAGTTCTGATGTGCTGTGCATGTACAGTATAGGACAGACTATTGGTGTCCTTGGTCACCTGTATGTAATGTGTCTCCTCTCCTCTGCCCTCCCCTCTTCTCTTCTCCCGTCCTCTCCTCTCCTCTAGTTCCACCCCTTCGGTTTCGCCCAGGCTGCCCCTGTTGCCCCTGTTGCCCCTGCAGCCCCTGTTGCCCCTGCAGCCCCTGCTGCTCGAGTAAGACTCTCATTTCTAGTCTCTAACATAGGGTGTCTCCTAGCTAATATACAGCTGATGATATTCATGCAGAAACACTGCACAGTGTTAGTCCAGTTTTTAATGTAAAAGTGTATGGTATGGGACCATTGCTCCTTACAGAAGTGTTGAATGGTTCATTTGTGACGTGTGTCGTTACAGGCTCCCAGACGTAAGTCTGATGATGATGAGGAAGACGATGAATAAAGATGTGAGTCCCGCAGGCACACACACACACACCTGGCATTGAAACCTTTCTGGCTCAGTCAGTGAAATCTTCTTTGTTGTATAATTTTTTTTTTCTTTTTCTGCTGTTCAGATGACAAATGACTGGTGATTGATCAACTGCGCCCCCTATCGAAACAAGACTGGAAATGTGTCCTTCTAATGCTGCTTTTATTTCCATAAAGTAATGCGGTTAATGCAGATATTAAACCAAAGCTAATTAAAATTGTCAAATGGTGCTTAAAACCTGGATTAGCTATTGTATAACCAATGTTTTTTGTATGGCAAGTTTGTTATTGACCTGATCGGTAATAAAACTTTTATCAACTTATCCCTTTGTGTTTGAGTAATATTGTGACAACAAACCCACGCACACAGATAAGCAAATACACACACATACATATATATATACACATAAATATTGTGTGGAAAAAACGTATGTCCTTCTCCACTATAACGGTGTGACCATCAGCTTAGGTACCTTTAAGCCTCAGAGAGACTTTGCTAATATCTCTGTGTCTGAACTGGTCATTTTCATGCCGAGGTGTTAAATTCTCTCTCCAATCAGCTGGTTGTCTAATATTCATAAACCCAGCACCTAAACTGATGGTTGCATTGTTCTTGTGGAGACGGACAGAACTTTCTTCCACAAGCGTCTATGTCTGTACAGTGCTCTCACCATAGTCCACCTAGTCTGTAACGAAACACATTTATGGACTGCAAAGCTGCCGTGAATGAGAAAGCATGAGAAACATTTCCCCAGGGCACTCACCTCTATGTATGCCTTCCTGATTTCTTCTGGGTGAAATTTAATTCTATATATGTGCTCCAGTATGATGCAGAGTAAGGCTGAAATGAGCCTGTGATACACATAATCAGCTGGGCACTGCTATTACTGAGACAGCCTACCTGACCACTGATCATTTACTAAAGCTCAGGACTAGACACCCACACTCAGTCGCAGGGTGGTGCCAATGTAAGGTCAACACCGATTGGCTGAGAATTCAGCCAGAACTATTTAAAAGCCCATGTTTCGGTGGACATAGGAATAGACCTACCGAACCTGTCTTCTTCAGAACCTGTACCAATAGTACTGCAGGTGATGTACTGAAAATAGAACCTAGCTTTTAGAACAAGGCCTTTATTTGAAATGCTTCAGAGATTTTTGAAAAAAAAAAAAAGCTGCACTGTGTTTGGTGACATGATCTTTGCTGATATTTTTTATGTTGATTCATGATGTTGATTAGGTTTCTTGTGATTGTGTCGTAGTGAATCCTGTGACCATGAAGCTGCTCATCCTGTGTATCTGCCTGACCAGCTCCATATCGGCTGTCCCGGTAAGTTTGACAAGATCAATAATACTACTAGCATCATTATAAATGAGTATATACTAACAATAATATTAAAGCCTCTCAACTCATCAACGTATACCATGTTATCAACTTAATATGTTATGTTACATCAACAATGTAATTCATATTTGGGGCCAGATATCCATCAACAGAACCATACGCTGGGGTATCACGGCCGACCTACCTATCAGTCATCACGGAGATGAATGAACACAAATACAAAATTGTTTTTGTTTGACTGTAAACCTTGTGTCTTTTCAGCTTCCCTCTTTCTTTCACTTCATGCCTCACTTTGGGCCCAGACAGGCTGGCCCACCCACACAGGTACGGCAACAGGTACACTTGCTGGAGGTTGTCTAATTCTGTGTTCACATTCAACAGCAGATTCAATCGTTTTAGACCGTCCATCTCAACATGAATCTTTATCCTGTAGTGTTTTTCATATTATTTTAAAAGTTGAATTGTGATAACATCCCTTCTCTCACTCTGCAGGGGACGGATGTCTTTCCAGCAGGCCAGCCCATGCATCCAGACATGAACGGGGCCATCAGCATGGAAATTGTACGCTGTCATCTTTCTTACACTGTATTTTATGTAGATGATGCACATACAGTATAAGCTCTACTCCATGGGCCCTGTCTATTCTGTTGATTCAACTTTGACTAGATGAGGTTGACTGGCAATCATTCCTCTAAAATGAGAGGTTTGCAGATATGAATTGCTGTAGGATACCCCTCATCCAATAACATAAAAGTTAATTGGGCTATGTAATGATTAGTTACACTGAACCATCAAATGAGATTGGCATGCAAACTTGGTCATTGAATCAAGCTCTCTCCAAACAGGTGTTTCCAGGCAGATTCCCTGGATCTACAGGTGGACAAATGAATGGACAGGTGTGTAGCTGTTAACTGTTGGTTCTATTTTTTATTTTATTAAAGATTTTAATCTTCTGTATTTCTCTGTCTGCCATCCTTTCCTTCTCAGGCTTTTCTCAAGTACTCAGTACCTAAGGCACCGGGTCGAAAAAGTGTGGAAATTGTAAGTGTTTCTTGTTCTCAACGCAGAATTATATGGTGTAAGATGGAGTGAACCTCTTCAATTACAGGGGAAGTTAAAACCACAGGCACCGATGAAGATGTGTTCAGTCACAGCGGACAGCTACAGTTGTGTGATGTTAAGTGGGTTGCAGCTCGGCTGGGTGTGTGTGTGAAAATTAAACAACCACTGTGATGTCTTACTGCGGTACTGATCATGATGTGGTGCATGATGTGGAACGAGGTTTAACATTATAATTATTATTTTTTCTCTTAATTTTTCAGTACTACCCCTTTGACTTCACACAACAGCAAGTGAGTGTTTGAATTCAAGACATATTTATAACCTAATTTCAATATCTTCAAATTTTAATATCTAAATATGAGCTCCTTATCTTCTTCAGATGCCTAACATCCCACAGCTGTTCCCTTATGATAACTCTCCCCAAACCGTGCCCCAGCAAGATCCCATAGTAAGTCTTACCCGTTTTTGCAATAATCTTATTTGTAAATGACAATACAACTTACAGTACTCCCACCCAGTCTTGTCACAAATGAAACAAAACATTTGACATACATAACTAAACTGGGGAGTTTTATCAGATCAGAAATTTCCAAGGAACAGAGAAAGGAAGATAGCGTTTTTAGGGGATTCAAAGTGTCCTCAGACCCATGTGTACTCTGCTGTTTGCAGGTGCCGCCCTATGAGGCCAGACTTCCTCATGCCCAAGATCCTTTGCAGCCAGCCCAGCAGGAACAGCCACAACGGAGAGGCCAGGTAGGATCAAATGTACTTGCAGTACCTGTGGTCAATGTTATGTCCATATGTCCTGTATATGTCAATCTACAAAGGAAAAATACTTGACATTTATGCATGCTGTACAGATGTTACAGAACTCACTCAGCAAAAATGAACACATTCTTCAACACGGTCAAATGAATAGCTGTAGAACATCTCTCATCAAAGGTCACATGACAAATGTTGCTCAATTTAACAATAACATTTTCGACACTATACAGGTGCCTATGCATCCGTAGGGAATGAATTGTAAGTCAAATCGAATTACACTTCACATACAAATTGAAGTAACATGACAGTAACATCCCAAAAGCCCCTGGGAACTAACAACCACATTCTTTCATTTGTTCTTGTAGTGACTCGCAGGATCCAGAGTGCAGCGCTAGAAAGAGACGAGTCATCTAGATATGTGTTTGTTTCTCATGCATCTGTTTGCAAAATGTCTATGGATGGAGTAATAATGTAGAGTCAGCTGCATTGATAGGCTGTATAATTTATTCTGTGTAGGAGTAATCTGATTTCATACAAGGATAGAGAACTGATATACTGCACAGTAGAACACAGTGTGTCTTATGTATTGTATTGTAAGTAGTGGTTTCTGCTGTGTGCTGCATTTAAATGTTCCCCTATTAGTAATGAAGGCAATTAAAATGTTTACAAGCAACCATTCCAGCTGTCTTTTTCATTTGTTTTAATATCATTGACACGGACCGTCTTGTAGATGATGTAAACGTTTATTTCATGCAGTAGCGTTATGGTTGATGAAGTGTGGTAAAACCGACTGTAACAGTAACATTGCTTGAGTGGAAATATCAAATCTCTTACTCATATCTCGTACATGATTTGTATAGCAGGGGGTTGTTACAGTACAGTACTTAAAGAACTAGCTAACTAAAAGCAAAAGCAAGCAAAAAAACAGATTTAATATAATGGCTTTTTGGCTCTTGGAAGCCGTATTCCATGGATTTTCCTGCAACAGAAACCAAATGTTAACATGTTTTTCATCAAAATGAAACTAGCCTTAAGGTTCCCTTGAATGCTGATAGAAACAGTAAACATTAATGGGGAGGTTCCAATCCGGTCTTTAAGTAGGTATCACATAGATACATCCAGTGTCATACCTTTGCAGACAGAATACTGTTGTGATCTAGTCATCCTGGTCCTCGTCTTCTCCTGCAGGGGCCGGGGCCTGTAACAACACGTCCTTAGTGACAACAAGCTCTCTCACTTGGTCTCTCTTCAAAGAGAGACAGATAGACAGCAGGCGCCATCTTTCTACCCCATTTATGTGTGTGTGTGTGTGTGTACCAGCCCTAGTCAAAGTCCTCCCTTCAGTCAAAATTCAAAGCCAACCAATCCATCCGTTTGGTCCAAAACTCCCATTCCATATTAGCCAAAACAATACTATCAAACATTCATAGATTTTCTAATTTACACAATGGGTCTTTCATCTTTCCTAGAGGAAAGGTTCAGCACACGAGACTCAGTTATCCTTATCCACATGCAGAGTCTGTAATTGTCAGTTAACTTACATGAGCTTCTGGAGCCACAGGGGCCATTGGAACTATAGCCTGTCTGCCACCAAATGGAAAGATCTGTGGGAGGGAATGGAGAAAAGATTTGTCGAGTAAAACCCACATCACCAACAATAACAACTCTCCCCATAGTGGATTACAAATTACTCTGTATATTTTATTGGTTCTCTACCAGGTCAGGGGCCTATCTTACCAGCTCATAGCTAGCTCTTCCAGGTAGATGAGGCACTTCCTGTCTGATGAAGCCTTGGGATGGGAAGCCCTGTCAAACAAGAGGAGAAACATAAAAAAACTAATACAATCACTTACTCTTCAAATTTTAACTGTAACTCTTTTCATCAACAACACACTTACGATGTTAGGCTGCTGCTGGCCTCCGAAAGGAAGGAGCTGAAATGGAGGATGAAAGAAAGATAGATGTAAGGTTCTGTAGAATGTCATCTGATTTATAATAATGTCATGTGATACTCACAAATTCCAACTCGTACTGTGCTAGATTCCCAGGTACTGCTTGCTAAATGTGAAATGAAGGTCAACATGACTGTGTTAATGTGATGAAGAAGTGCAGGCTTGAATATTACCTTTGTTTTTGTTTTGTTTTTCTCTTTTGCAGTTTCAACTGTAAGGTCTAAATCCTAGCATTAGATGAAGTAACTTAATTTTACATAAATATTGTGTGTAGCTTAGTTCCAGTGTGACTTACTTGAGTCTGTGGTACCACGTAGCGCTCAAATCCTCTGTAATGCCTGGCCTAGGAAAAGAAGTAGGCACACCAAATGTGATTATCCATACACTCCATTAGACTTTACAAACGTTCTACTGTAGAATAATCTACTTGTACTTACAGGGACACTGAGTGCTATGCCAGCAATGCATGCCAGAAGAACTGCGATGAAAGACTTCATGGTGACTTGATGATTGATTCTACAAATGGGAAGGACATCTGATTAATGTCAAGAGAACAACTTGTTGTATACTGTTGCAAAACAAAATGCCATGTAAAATATGTGGCAAAAATGTAATTTCTGAACAAAAGAACCTTACTATAATCAGACTTCCAAACACTCCTAAAATCCAGATTAGTAGTTACAGAACATACAGTACCTGTGAGATGTTCACTGAAAAGATTCTGTTGATGAAGTCTGTGGAACACACTCCTATTTATCTAAATGATTGGGTTTCAATTTCATCCAGTAACGATGAGACAGCAAACAAAATCTGCATTATATTGTATCATGTCAGCAAGTTCATATAGTCATCAACGAGAATCACATATCCCACAATAGTTTTGAATGAATTAAGAAAATGATAGGTTCAAATCCTGTGTTATGGATTCCTTGCTGACATTGCAAGACTTGAAGTTTAAACCAAAACCTCTGTGTTGATAAGACATGTATTGTGCATATCCTATTTTTATTTCACTACAGTGTTTACTGTTATCTTACAGTAAGGGTTTGTACACGATGACAGCCATGTAGGTATATATGCAATGAAAAGCTACAGTGAATGTTCTTAATTTGGCTAGTAACCTAAGGAGCCCCTATAAATGTGAACCTTGCCATTTCTTTAAATCCTGTTGGAGAACACAGCCATACTGTTGCTAAGCCACCTGACACTTAAATGCAAAAGATTAAGCCCCATTTGTTAATTTGAATTTACTCTCCTTAAGCTTGGAGTACAAAGTACAGATATACAAAGGGAGCACCATTTAAGGCTGAGCTGTCATGACCAACTAACCTTAAGACAATGAGACAACATCTGCTTGTCAGACGAAAAGCAGAAAACTGAGAGATGCCAATATGATGATCATAATTACTGATAATAAAGTCTCATGAGGTTTCAGAATATCTGATAAGATGCTAATCTATCCTCCACCGAAAACACTGAGCACAGCATTTTCTGAAGTGGCAGAGGAACAATTAAGAATATTGTTCCTGGTTTGAAATTATGGAACTCATTCTTTCATTGTTTATCTGATCTGGAACCTCAGAACCACCCAACCTGCTTCCAACATTCCATATCACCTGGGGCAGTAGCGATACCCATCGAACAAGCCCAAACGAACCAGCGGGCTAGAAAACCCAAACCTAGACGCCAGTATGGGGGGGTGGGGTTAAGCTGTTAGTCTGTGTTGAGAACTTTGAGACATTCTTGCCCTAAATTGTCTGGCTGCTTCCAATTCCAACAACACACATCAGTCACATAGCCATCAGGCAATAAGTCAATGCAACAGCTCAGGCTTTTTTTGGGAGGGGTTGACTTTTGGGGAGGGGAGGGGGGGCGTGAGGTAGAGAGGACCTCAGGTGTGAGTGGCCGGGGGAGGCAGGGGGGGGGGGGCAGGTGGGGGCAGGGGGGGGCGGGCGGGAGGGTATGTGCTACAGTAAGCATTCTTGTGTGTAATTAAACATAATGGGGGGCATTAAGGCTTCACATCTTGCCTTACTTTTGAAGACTAAGGACATTTCATCAAACAACAGAGGCTTGCACATGTCACTGGAACACAATGATGTGATTGGCTGTCTCACGATGGTAGAGCAGTATAAAATGGCAACTATACAGAGACAAGAAATAGTTCACTTCTTCTCTACAGCCAGAGACCTCTGCAGCTGCTCTTACTACCAAGAAAAAGGTGAGAATTGTCATCCCATATTCTTTTGACTGATGCTTAAACTTGTGTTCAGTACTTTGAACCTATTATTAACCCAATTGAGTCGACTGGGGTTCAATGATATTTCATACTGTACTGTACTGTACATTGGGGTGGAATAAATCTGTTTAAATGTGCAAATATAATTATTAGTCTTTTTTTTTAAGATCATCATGATGAAACCAGTGGTGTTCCTGATGTGCTTGTTGGGCTCAACCTTTGCTGCACCTGTAAGTATTGTGGCAACCCTTTTAGAAGTTTAACTGTATACATTGTATATATTGTATATATATTCAGCTCAAAGTAAGACCACCTCTTTCCAATTCCACACAATGTCCTATATGTTACTCAGCTGTTACATCTGCTGAATCAAACCAATTCCCTGTTTTACTAGGCTCCTGAAAGCGGAAGCAATGAGGTAAAAAATAAAGCTTTCCTGTGCAGAAATCCCTCCCGCTCACCTCCCAGCACTATATGCCAAACTGTCTCAGTTATGATATTCTTATGTCAAAAATGACTCAATAGCCTTAATTACATGTCTGCTGTCATGCCTTCTGGGTTTTTCCAGCAGGTTGCAGCACATGCCAACATGGCTCTGAGGATGATGGAGTTCTACAGAATGTACGGTTCCCTTCAGCAACAGGTTAGACGTCCTCCACGTTTTTTTTTCTTCCGTTTAAGAACTTGAACAGTTAAGACACTTGACTTGTGTGGAACGTGTGAGTGTCCAGGGGGTTCATTAAATGGACAGAGATAACACAACATGTATCTTGTTGAAAGACGCAACACAGATGAAGTGTTCATAATATGTATTGTTGTTTCCTGTAGGGTGTTGGAGCTGCAGGAAACCCTGCCTTCCCTGCTGTTCCCGTGAGAAACCTCTTACTTCCTTTCACAAAAGAAGCATAGAACAAAAGACCACATTACACACTTTTGCCACAGAACTTTATAAAACCTACCCCTTTTAGTTTTGTATTTTCTTGGTAAGATTACCATTATATTTCTTGGAAGATTTCCATTACTCAAAGGTACTGTTAAAGCAATTCCATAATCTAAAGCAAACTCAGTACAATGTGTCCATGAATCCAAAAGCTTTTTCTTCATTCATGAAAGTATAGGAGCGTTGGCAGGGGCCGACCTTCTAGAGCACATGCAGCACGATGTGTCCTTACAGTGTGAACAGTGTTGGAGGTTGAAAAGGGGGGCTTGATCACGGTGTCTCTCCTGCAGGGGAACGCAGCAGCAGCTCCGCCGCCCAGCTTCTTCATGCCGCCTCCCATGCCAGCCGGGTCCGACGAGGAGGGAGCGGTGAGTGCGCTCTTCTCACAGGGTTACATTCCACTTGATGAGATGAATTAGGCCCGTTGACGACATTTCTAAAGCGGTACATCAGGATGGTCCTCATCCTGCTTTAAGGGAGGAAGGAGCGTGTGTCCGTATGAATGTGTGCACCTGTGTGCTGAATGTGGACGTGTGTGTGCGCGGGGGCGCTCACGCATCTCTTCTCATGCCTTCCGTATCTGTTCTCCAGCCCCAGTATGCCTATGGGTATGGCTTACCAGCGGGCGCAGCCCCAGCTGCCCCCCTGAACTCTGACGAGGTGGGAGAGGATGCCGCTGGCGCAGAGGCAGAGGCTGCCGAAGCCGAGGCAGAGCCCGCTGCGGCGGAGGCCGAGCCCGCCGCAGAAGCCGCCGTCCCGGAGGCCGCAGCTCCCGTGGATGTGGTGCCCGCTCTCCCTGAGGTCTCCATGGACATTGCCGTTGCCGTCCCCGCCGGCGCTGACATCGGCGCCGCCGTGGATGCCGCCACCGCTGATGCTGTCGACTTCGCCGCCGCGGCCGCCGCCTCCTTCGATCCAGCCCTCGTCCCACAGGGGTCACCAATTGCCGTGGATATCGACACCACCGTGCTGGCGGTGGACACCCCTGCATTGGTGTAATTGCCACAGTTTCCAACCTGGGTGTGCTTCCCTGATGAAGTCATGACGACAATCAAAATCATCAGTGAAAAAAAGGGTTTGGAGGAAGGAGATGTTTGTGTGTCCCGGCTACTTCTGCTGGGGAGGAAAATATATTTGTTTTGAAATTGGTCTGTGTGGAAAGAATGAGCCTGGACTGTCTTTGTCAAACACCACTGATTCAGTCTTTATCTTGTGTTCTTTTTTCATTCTTAATAAAATAAATCTTGCTGAGATACTGCATCTGATCTTGGTTTTTATTAACTCTCATCTGACACCTCCTAAACATCAAATCTGGTTCTCAGGTTTGAAACCTGTGGCTTTACAACTCCTCCATGTCGTTCAACAAGGAAGCCATAGAGTGCACTGTCTATGCATTCATAGTTGCCTCTAACCACAGATTTAGGTTCAGATCTTATTTAATCCCATTACTGATGGTAGTACACATTATGGTGGTGTAATCTGATCTCCAACAAGTGGGTAAAGGCTGAACAACTTGTCTGGCTTGTTTTAATAGGATCAGAGGGATATGAGAGGTTGCTGACAAGGCAGAGGGGGTGGCAGTGGAGCAAAGCCGGCCCTCACAGGGGATTAATCTTCATCTGTTCTACTCCTGGTAAAGAACTCTAGGTGAGCTAGCACACAGATGAGGTGATGCTGCAGACACACCTGGCTCAGAGAGCATTTTCTATACTCTTCTCTCATAATTTTGGAGGTCTTGATAATGACTCGAATACACACTTCCTAGAGCATACTCTCATTTTATAGCTTTAGATGTTGGATAAGAGGGTGAATTCAATTCAAGAGGTTGAGTAAGATGTTGATGTTGAACAAAAGTACCCCTTTGACCAAGATATGACAGAAACACTGGAATAACATAATAAGCATGGGAACAGGGTTCAATAGGTCTTCAAGAAAGTAATAAGTCATATTTTCTACTTTATTAATTCCCAGGAAATATACATATAAATATTACTTTTAAAGTGAAACTATCACTTTGACCAAATTGTGACAACACAATACTGGAATAAAATAATAATGAGCATGGGAACAGGTTTTAATATGTCTGCAATAGGATTTGCTCTGAAATGTAATTCATTCCCAGGAAAGATAAATTATATATTTTGGATGAATGACCTGTTCAGTGTATCCACAGTCACATTTAAAATGAGTCAAATGATTTGCTCCCACTAGCAGTGTGTAATGGCTCTCTCTAGTACCAGAGGAGGGTGTAGGAGGATATGAGCACTCTCTAATCTACTTATGTTGGTCAGGGTCAGATGTGTCTCTACGACACTATATTACACAATGCTTGGAAGAAAGGACGTATTTTTATTATGATATGATCATCTAATTGGGGCTGTGAATGTTTTTTTGGATTGTGTTTAGAGTTGGTACACAAAGGTCATTTTCTAAGATTGCCTAGCTGAAGGACTATGGACCGTACAATACGTTAAATAAAGGTGAGTATTCTACATCATTGGTTAGAGTTAAGAAAAAGTTGTTTCTGTGCAATTATGTGATGTGCATCAACAATGACTTCTGTATTTGTTCATTTTCATGTGGGAAGCTTGGTGAGTGGTTATTCCTTGATAGTAATTGGCTTGATTATCCTGTAGAGTACATTATCATACTATTGCAGTGTTTGGAAGTGGTTTCAAAATGTCTGAGATACTGCTGGGTTTGATTGAACAGAACTTGTTACGTTTATATTTGGAAGGCTGGATCGTAAATCTGCAGTCATGGCAACCACATCGAGCACCAGGCGCTACCTGTCTGTGTCGTCTCGTGTCACCTCAGAGATGAACACTGACACAGAGGGGGACAGCACGGAGGATGATGTGTAAACAACAACACACCAGGACACACACTCTCATTCTACATGGTCAAGACCATAGGTGGAGGTTTAGTGGTCACACACGTCCCTACCAATGTCAAGTGACCATTTCAATGTCCCCTCCCCAAAATTTGCCGCAGGGCAGGGTTTCTGTTCACATATAGGATGATTGCAATTTTTGAACCAACCAATCAGGGGTGTTTTTGGACCACTTGGTGTCCTAGGCGAAAACTCTAAAGGAATCTACTGTATTTAGATATTTTTAGTCCAGGTGGGGGTGGGGTGGGGGTGGGGTGGGGGTGGGGTGGGGGTGGGGTGGGGTGCCCCCAATTGGTGCTGGCCCCCTTGCAGGTGGTGCCGGAGGCATCCTAGAAATACCACTCCCTCCAATTTTTCAAACCAATCCTTCACCCTTGGTCTGATTACGAATGTTACAGAATGTTCTTTTATTGTTACATTTCAGTTATATGTTTCAGGATTCAGTTAGAAATTGTTGTTTTTCAGAGATCCGCAGCCTCCTGGCCCAGGTCGTCTGTTCAATGTCAACAACAGCAATAACAATGAGGGGTATGTACAGTATGTTATAATATAATGATGATACATTTAAACATTTCATGAGTAAGCTTCATTTAAACCGATTTCAATGTACTTTCCCCAGAGAAGAGAAAACAAAGAAGAAAAAAGAGAAGAAAGAAAAAAAGGAGAAAAAAGAGTAACAGGCTATTTCTGATTACTTTATCAACAACTTAGTTTAACATTTAAATACATGTGATGCTGTGACCCATTCACATGTGTCTCAATGGTTTTCTCAGGAAGAAGGAGAAGAAAGAGAAGAAAAAGGAGAAAAAGGAAAAAGAGGAAAAGGAAAGAGAAAAGGAGCAAGAGAAGGAAAAGGAGAAGGAAAGAGAGAAGGAAAAGGAGAAGGAAAGAGAGAAGGAAAAGGCGAAGTATGTGTAGCATATGAACACATCAGTGTTATATTGACACCATATATAAATCGTTTTCCATAATTCAGTGCTCTTTTCTGGCAGGCCCAAGGAGGTGTTTGTCATTAACCCTGCAGGCAGTTTGTACTACAACTGGCTATTTGTCATCGCAATGCCAGTCATGTACAACTGGACAATGATTATTGCAAGGTAGCCTCTTAAATTATTGAAAGCACGCATATCTAACATGACTGGTAAAGGTGTAAGCATGTGCTTGTCTACACCACTCCAATCATACTAGTGTTTCTCTCTTCAAGGGCCTGTTTTGAGGAACTCCAGCATGACTACCTTCTCACCTGGATGATTCTGGACTACTGCTCTGATGTCCTGTACCTGGCTGACATGGCCTTCAGGGCCAGGACAGGTGAGGGGGAAAAGCACTGTCCCATCGCAGATTTTAAAACCAGTCTGGATTCTGTTTCAATATAAAATGTCCAAACATCACGGTGCCTGTATTGAACTTATTCTAAAAAGCTGTGCAGTGATCAGTACCTTAGAATCACAGAGTTTATTGATTCCTTCAACCTCATGTGCGTTGAAGCTGTCGATTTTGTGTGTGACCCTGACTTTTGTGTTCTCAGGTTACCTGGAACAAGGCCTTCTGGTGAAGGATAAGAAGCTGCTGCGTCAGCGCTACTTCAGCAGCCTACAGTTCCGTGTGGATGTTGTGTCCATGCTCCCCACAGATGTCTTCTACTTGTACCTGGGGCTGGACTACCCGGAGATCCGCATCAACAAGTTGCTGCGCATCAACCGCATGATGGAATTCTTTACCCGTACCGAGACCAAGACCAACTACCCCAACATCTTCCGTATCTCCAACCTGGTCATGTACATCATCATCATCATCCACTGGAACGCCTGCCTCTATTATTCCTTCTCCAAGTCCATCGGCTTCGGATCGGACGCCTGGGTCTACCCTGCCCTGGATGACCCAGACGAGCCGGAGTTCGGGGAGCCCATGAGGAAATATGCCTTCAGCCTCTACTGGTCCACCCTGACGCTGACCACCATCGGGGAGACGCCGTCCCCGGCCCTGGACTCCGAGTTCCTGTTCCACGTGGTGGACTTCTTGGTTGGGGTCCTGATCTTCGCCACCATCGTGGGCAACATCGGCTCCATGATCACCAACATGAACGCTGCCCAGACCCAGTTCCAGTCCCGCATCGACAACATCAAGCAATACATGCAGGTGGGATGAGACAGGGCTACCTCCGTTGTCACCATGGATACGATTTCAACTCGACGCCTAATATTAATGGCACATGTGCATTCCATGTTGGTATGTCAGTATTGTATGAATACGATGTATGAAACCTGAAGCAACCTGAATACTATCTGTTTCCTGACAGGTGCGTAAGGTCAGTAAGGAACTGGAGGACCGTGTCATTAAGTGGTTTGACTACCTGTGGAACAATGGGAAGGCTCAGAACGAGAGGGAGGTGTTGAGGTACCTGCCAGACAAGCTGAGGGCAGAAATCGCCATCAACGTCCACCTGGATACGCTGAAGAAGGTGCGCATCTTTGCCGACTGCGAAGCGGGCCTGCTGATTGAGCTGGTGTTGAAACTGCGACCCCAGGTGTTCAGCCCGGGGGACTTCATCTGTAAGAAGGGTGACATCGGACGCGAGATGTACATCATCAAGGAGGGCAAGCTGGCGGTCGTGGCCGACGACGGCGTCACACAGTTCGTCGTCCTGGGCGACGGAAGTGTCTTTGGCGAGATCAGCATCCTCAACATCAAGGGCAGCAAGGCAGGGAACCGGAGGACTGCCAACATCCGGAGCATTGGCTACTCTGACCTCTTCATCCTGTCCAAAGATGACCTGATGGAGGCCATGACGGAGTACCCGGAGGCAAAGGTCATTCTGGAGGACAAGGGCAGACAGATCCTGCTAAAGGACGGCCTCCTGGATCTGGACCCATCCAACATCATGCCCGACACTAAGGACCTGGAGGAGAAGGTCGACCGCATGTACAGCACCATGGAGCTGATGCAGATGAAGCTGAAAAAGCTGCTGGGAGACTACACCATCACAGACCAGGCCCTCGTGGATCGCATCGCCATGATGGAGCGACTGACCGGAGAGGAGGCGGAGGAGGAGGACGAGCAAGGGGAAGGGGAGGAGACAAAAGCAGAGGCGGAGGAAGAGAAAAAAGAGGAAGGAGTTGTGGAGGAGAAAAAGGAAGGAGAGGCAGAAGAGGAGAAAAAAGAAGAGGAGATGGATGAGAAGGAAGAGGCAAAAAAAGATTAAGAGGAGAAAAAAACAGAGGAGAAGTAGAAGAAAGGAAGAATTTTTGGGGGAAGGAAGTATCAATCTTCTTTCTATCCTGAATAGAACTTTGTAAGACAAAAATAAATCTATGTCAACAGGGAATATAGCTGACTTTCTTTGTAAGAGTGTCTTCCATCGGACAATGGAGTAAGACAGAGACTGAAAAACACCAGAAAGTCAGATGAGAGTCAGAAAGAATCCTTCCAGTAGATAGATAAATGTAAACCAATACAACAGTGGTGGGGAATATTGTTCATTTATGTAAAATGATTTTCTGTATTGTAGAAGATGTGGAGTACAACTTGGGAAATGCCATCATTCGATTAAAAACTGAAACATTTTTGTTTTTTGTTCTCTGTTTTTGTTCAAATTAATCATGCTTGATCTGTGTGTGAATCTGTGTAAATCCCAGCTCAGTAATCACTGTGCCATGCAAACAGTGACAGACCCACTCTTCTGATGATGCAACTCTATCATGCAGTACATGTGTTCTTCCACAGGGTTGTGGTAGAGGGCAGCTTTATTTTCATCCTCTCGGTTTTATTGATAAGTGTTGCATGCTGGAAATGTTATCAAGTAGTACAATGAAGCACAACTAGAGTATTGATCAAACTAAACACATTGTCATATGTTCTATTTTGTGCTCATAGCAGCCTGTACTGTACAATGAGATGTCATACCCAAGGCTAGATCGGGGACATTTTACCTTGAGCAATCTGTTTTGTCCTTTACCTTTATAACCCTGTTTTGTCAGTGAACCACACACAGACATACACTCTTCTCTGTCAAAATCAGTCAGTCCCATGTTATCTGAGCCTTCAGTATTGAAAGGCATTGTGCGTCATGGGCTATTCAGATCGGCGGTCTCAAAGATAACACTTCAGACCTTTTCCTGTCAGGTTCTCATCTCAGCTTCCCTTTTAAAATTCATACATATCTTTCCTGATTGCTGGCCCTGCTGTTGTGTTCTGTAAAATTCTCCCTATGCGCTTTGTGCCAGAGGACAAGTTGAAAGGAGTGTTGTAATTCAAGATGAAAGGCAGCATTTCAAGCTTCTTGTAGGATGCTTCTTCTTTTGCTCCGTTCATGGTAATAGTGTCCATTGTTGTGTCTCGCTCTCACTTCCATTTTGGCAATTCTCTGTGATTTATTGTTGAGGGATTGGAGAGGGATCAGTTGATTGGAGCAAGAGAGAATACAATTTAGAAAACAATTACTGGGGATGACAGCCTTGACATAGGCCATTCAATTTTGTGTCATGTTTAAAATTTCACAGGAAAAGCCCAATACACATCTCATTAATTACACTCTCTTCGTCCACAATTGCCCTGTCATTCTTCATGGAGACCCATGCAAACCGCAGGTTTCCAGACATTACCCCAATTGTGTGTGGTAATAAAGATGCAGGCGTGCATGCCATTCTTCAGTCCACTTCCTCCTCCCTCACGTGTGTTTCTTTGACTGGAGGACAAACATGAGTCTTTCTATGGAGTACAAAAAGTTATCTCTCCAGAGACACAGTTATCTGATTACATTCCCACTGAAAAAGAGGAGGAATAGAGGACAGTGCTGGCCTTCTCACTATCAGACCTCCCCATCTGATCCATGTATGTATTCTGGTGAAAAGCTTTCATTTAAAGTAACCGGAAAACCTTAAAACATGGATTTGAATCTGAGATTTCCTTCTTCTTCTTTGTCTTCACAAAACCCCTTTTCACTTTTCTCAGATATGAGATGTATTATTGATTTTGTTGGAACAAACTAGGCGCTTCTCTGCTGGCTTCTTGAATCGATTGTATTTTAAACAGAGCTGGTGGCCCACCTACCTGCTCTACTGTTGTGGTAGTCAAGCAGATGGATGTCACATGTCAAACTTTATATGCATGCTAGCTTTGGAAGTTCACCTTACATGCCTCCATAGCCTGCTACTGTATACTTTAACACTGCCGAAGGGCTGGGTTTTGTGTTGTGTGGTAATCAAACCAAGGTCCGGGCAGACCCCTGTGGTGCAAACTGAGGAAGTAGGGAAGTGATTTCTTTAGAAAAAAGGAAATTTCCCAAAGGGCAAGAACTGTTGGCGGGGCACAGCACTGGCACACACAGGCTTTGTTCAATAGGTAAAAGAAAGATATTAACCACACACACACACACACAGCATATTAGTTAATTTGGCTGATATCAAATATGAGTTTCAGTTATTTTGAACCTTCGCCCATTCTCAGGTGGAGTTCAGTGTGGGAAGCTACAGTAGGCCTACAGAACAAAACACCAAGGGAGAAATCGTCCTTTTCCTTGAAAACCCAGAGTGACAACCATGAAATCTCTCGCCATGCTGCTGTCACTCACATTTAACAGAGCATTTCTGAGAGGGAGGATGGAAACCGTCAGATTGGCCCAAGGCCTCCGCCACGGGTCATTCTAGGTGTACCAGCAGGTGCAATTTGCAGAAGTGACGGGAGCATTGATTGGATCTCATTTCACACACCACTAGGTTGTTACCACCAGTAAGCACAGACAAGTATATCAAATCCAGACACATTTGTGGAAGGTGGTTTGGAAAAACATGTGCGTGCTTGTGATCTGTGTAACTGTATGTGTTTTGTCGATTACTGTTTAAAACGGTATCCACGTTGAACGTTCTTTGAGGAATGTTCTTGCAAATGTTCTTGTTTTCGAAATAATATCCACTAAAATAACATTAAATTGATCACATATACAGTCTAGACATTACTAGTGTTTTAAATGACTATTGCAACTGGAAATGGCAGAATGTTTATGTAATATCTACCTAGGCTTACAGAAGCCCATTATCAGCAACCATCAGTCCTGTGTTCCAACAATACATTGAGTTTGCTAATCCAAGTTTATTGTTTTAAAAGGCTAATTTAACATTTGAAAACAATCTTGCAGTTACAGCTGAAAACGACTGTGCTGATTTAAGAAGCAATAAGACTGCTCTTCTGTAGACTAGTTGAGTATCTGCAGCAGCAATTGTGAGTTCGATTACAGGCACAAAATGAAAAAAAAAAAAACTTTCTTCTGAAACTCAACAGGCAATTATTGTTCTGAGAAATTAAGGTTATTCCATGCAAGACATTGGTAAGAAGAATACTGAAGATTTTGTACAACACTGTGTACTAATCCCTTCACACAGCGCAAACTGTCTCCAAGCAGAATAGAAAGAGGAGTGGATGGGCACGGTGTCCAACTAAGCAGGGGGACACATGCTGCTTTGGCAAAACATGTATGTCTGAGTTTTAAAGAAAAAGTTATCAGATGGGCCAATAAAAAAGAAAAGATCATGAGGGGCAAAAGAACACCGATACTGGACAGAGAAATATTTTTTTAAGGGTTATGGACACCTGAGTTTGAGGTGTTTAGATGACAAAAGAGAGTTCATGAATATCAGACCAAATGAAAAGATGCTGGTGGAGTATTTGATGCCATCTGTCAAGCGTGGTGGAAGCAATGTGATCATCTGGGGGTGCTGTGGTGGTGATGAAGAGGGAGATTTGTACAGGGTAAAAGGGATCTTGAAGAAGGAAAGGTATCACTCTATTTTCCAATGCCATGCCAAGCCTATCCAACTTGTGGGAGGTGACATGGAATTTGACATCACACTGTTGAAATGATGAAGATGGGTTATGATGGATTTATCAGGTTTAAAATTAAACTCTCATCCATCTTTTCAGTATATTCTATATTACTGGAAACCATATGTTAAGCTGTTGACTGATTATTATTAATACCACAAACCGGTAGAAGATATTAAGATCAAAGTGTGAAGATCTGGATATTAGGGGCTGAGGAATGCGGGAAAAGACTAGTTGTAGATATCCTTCTTCCTTCGCAAGTAAGAGGCCCCTGGCTATAAATTAAGTTGCATGTTTATGACCCTACGCCCACACTCTTGTCTGCAGCTGCAGGGTACAGGGACAGTACCACTAGCCGTAAATTTGGAGAATTGTTGTTGTATTAAAAAAACACCTGTAATCTGAATCCCCAGGACAAGGGACCAATTGCAGATCATTTTAACAAATTGAAAAAAAAGAATGCCAAAGGTCTGCAAATCTGTAATTGTTTTTTTTTTTACAAAGGCAATGTAGAAATTTTACTATTTCAATTTCAAATGATTATTTCTGACCAATTTCCTTGTTGTGATGTACAGAACGGAAAGCACTTGTTGTTCATCACCCACCAATTAAATGTTCAAAAACCTGATGAATCTTTAATGAACTCATTAAGTTTGAGTTTAAGTATACAGGCTGCACAACCAGCATGTCTTTTTATGTTGGCACAGACAAGAGCAGGTAGGAAGGAAGGAAGGCAGGGGAAGCCCAAGAAGAGAATAAGCTTGTCCTTAATAAAGGCCACGGGAGACATTTAACAGCATGTCCAAATTCCCTACGATGCAGGATTAATCTCTTTCTCTAACAGACACGAGAAGAGCCCGCAGCACATGTTCTGTTTGCTCCTTGGCACACGAGCAGACACCCTCTTGAGTGGCTCATTAGCCTCATTCCACATAGTCCGGGCTGGAAGACTGCAAGGTAGCCCGCCTACAGGGGACCAGTCTGGGGTTCGTAAGGTTGTGTGTGTGCTCCATACAAACTCAGACACAAACTCCTCTTGAGACCTACTTAGCATATATCTCAGCCACCACGTGTGAGCATGTGTGAATGACTGTGACAGCGTTTCACTGCCTTAATTAGAACAGTGGGCTTACTGCAGTATAATAGATCCACCAAGGTCTCTTATAACAACACCCACTTAACCATATTTTCCAGCTTGTTGATGTAACCATTGATTCTACATGGTTCCCTTCCACTCCTCACCACATCTCTGCAGCTCTTTTTGTTTCGTTTTTACGGAAAAATCTTTTGTTGCTATTATTGTGCCGAGCACAGTGGGATTGGACATTAATGTTGTATTGATGTGGAAGAACACATTTGATGTAAGCAATAAGAGGAAATAGCCTTTTTAGATTTGCTCACAATATAGGTCTATATTGTCAGAAGGATTGAGGAGGATATCTCTGTTGTAAAAGATCTTATGGTGAAACAACATCTAACAATATCTTCCAGAAGAGAAGCAATAAAAAAGCTAACAATCATAATATTATTAATGGGAAACTACATTTCATCTTTTCATAAATGCTATGTTGTGTGGGTCACCCATCTAATCTATCAATCATTACAAAGTCATTCAACAAAGCAATTTCATTTGGTTGTTTTTTGTTCTCTTGACATACTCGTTAGGAAAGATTTAGAAACACACATACATATCAAATTCAAGGTTTTTTTACTGCCTGTCTTCAGCCATTTCCACCAGCAAATCCTTTCCTGAAGCTAATTCCTCTGGCCATGCTTTTGTTTTTTCCTTACTTGACCCATGATGACCTTTACAATCCTCTTCTTCTCCGGTGCGGTGGACCGGTCTGGGATGCCAGTTAATTGATCTTACTGAGCTGGTCAGAGCCAAGGCCTTGAGCCAGTGAGTGAAATACATTTCTGTGCTTGGCACATTGTTTTTGTCACCCTTAACTAACTGCCAGACCTGTGAGTTCACCCAGCTCAACTCTTCAGACTCCTACGCTAGGGAAGGTACCAAGGTTACTGTGAGATCTTGCTGTGACAGAAAAAGATACAAAATGACAGGATGTGATTGAAGAGCATGTGTTGTCCATTTAAGTGGACATTTATTTGGGGATGTCTGTGAGCTTTACACAAACTGGGGCAGGCATACTGCATGGATATCGTATCACCTTCTGCACCCTCTACCCTGCTGACCTGTGCTCTGTCTGTGTCATTCTGGGTCATGTAGTCTGGCAATACCCCAGGCCTTTTGTCCCATCCTCTAAGGGATGGTACAACCTGAACACACTCGAAAAGGGTTAGCTCTGTTGTCTGTTTAATCAATCAGTGCCCACTCGATCTGCAAAAGAAAAAATGCTGACATGGGTAATGTGACACCATACAATCTCTCTGTTCATTTATCGATTTCACTTTGTGTGTACACGTTGGGTCATGATGTTGACTCATCTAGCAGTGAGGGCTCCACTCATATTTAACCAGCAAGGGTTAGAATCAATAAATGAATACATAAATGGATGTGGAGTACATTTCTATGGATAATTCTCAATTTGAAATACATCTGACCTCCAGCAGCCTACCAATTTGTTACCTCAATACCGGAATGTTTAATGTTGATCATGATATTAGTATCACAGTATTGGACCACATTAATTAACCCCAATGTTTGGTCCACCTTAATTAGCATTAATTTCTAGACTTTCTACTCTGCCAAGAATGACATATTATTATGACAGTAGACATCAAAGGCCACCAGAGTCAAATTAAATTAAATTGTGTAATGTGTGAGCACACTTTCGACAGGCTGATCATGCATGGTGCATACCTGCAGGTGTAAATGTAGAGTATCAAATAGGCTCTGTTGTATGGGCAGCATGCCAGATCTACATACAGCGTGTAATCGGTTTCTAGGCATGTAATACATACCTCACACACGTCTCTCCCTCCTCTCTTACTGGAACTTGGCCTGTTATTGCCAGTTCACCATATAAGTCAGCACCAGCTCCCTGCAGTCTGATGCAGCCATGCCTCATGTGGTGTTTCCATCTTAAAGTCTGAGGGTATTGGACCAGTAGAAGACAAGGTGGTGTTGGTGTGTAAATGTGGACTTAATGGAGTTTGACAATGCTGTTGTGACAAACAGCATCATCTGATAACCCAAAGGATTGGAGCTGTAAATCACCCATTTTACAATCACGACAGTTCATAGACGGTTACTTGTGCATTCCAGAAGTGTTTCTGGAAACCCTTTTGAGTGGCTTCCTCTTTGGTTACGGGAAGTTGAGGAGGGTCTTATTCCTCATGATGTTCTTGGCATTGATCCTTCAGTGTAGGCAGTGGTTCCAGCAGGCAGGAAGAATTGCACATAAGATGAACAGATAAACAAAGCGCTTCCAGGAAATCTGGATTGAGGGTTTCTACACACTCAATCCAGATTTCCTGGAAGCGCTTTGTTTATCTGTTCATCTTATGTGCAATTCTTCCTGCCTGCATTGTAGGATGGTGAGGGTGATCATAGGAGAGAGTAGGGAGATGTAGGGGCTTTCTATGTGGTGCTCCCTGATGTATGACTTTGCTGCTTCATATTCTTACCATGTGCACACAAGAATGAGCAAATTATGAAAATGTTCATATCAATAATTCATCATTGCCACTGTTTACATGTTATCATTTGTTTTGTAGAAGAGCATCACATTTTTATAATGCTTACATTTTGAATGCAACTAAAGGAAATGTGCATAACACATTCACATAAAGACAGTGGATAGAAAAACAACCTATGGATACATGAAACACGGCTAGCACTGGCATCATTTAAATATCCCTGAAGGCTAAACGATCACACTACACCAGCCTGCTCTGCATTTCAATCAGCTTGAGGGATGAGAGGATGCACAGGGCCCATGAACCCCGACCCATCAAGTAGCTCTCCAGTAGTTTTTTTTTATCAGAATTACTCATAACAGGAATCAAGTTATAAATTGCGGAAACCTTTATCCTTTGCAGTACACAGTGTTGATGCCACTAATAGTAAGGGTTAAACAGTAGAGAAACACTTCCTTCCACAATTTGTCTTTAAAGGCACTATAAAATGATTATGGAAGCACTTGTAACAGTAGAAGGACATTCTGAAAGAATGTTCCAGACGAAATGTCAGACAAAGGTTCTCTGGGCCATGAGAACCTTGCCTTGTTCAGCCGTGTACATTCTTATCGGTACACTCTGAAGATGGATTGCTGGCCCATCCCTACACAAAGCTTGACATACAGAAACTGCCATGGTGTTTCCTGGGCTTAATTGCTCCTTTGTCTGATGGATATTCATTTTGATAGAAGGGTCTGTGGGACCACAGGATATGAAAAGATATGCAAATGTAGATACATTGCAGATAGTTCAGTTTGACATATAGGGTAGGTAGTAAGACTGATGCAATATTAAAAGGGTTGATGTGTCTTCTTGGTTAAGATGTGGATGGGGTATGACTTTCTCTTAAGAGTTCATTAGCCTAAATAAACATAAGTGGTGGGGTGTGCTATCCTGCTATTTTACACCTATGGAGAGTCTTACACTCGGAATGCTAAAAATGTCATGTCTGAACTGTGAGGAATTGTGTTTGTTGACGTTAGATCAACATCAGAATATTTTCATCTGTTTGTGGTTTTGTGCCAAACCGAAATGCAACCTGTTCACATTCTGTTGCAAACTGTTTTTTTTCCTTTCGAAAAAAAAGAAGCCATGACTCTAACGGATCGATTAATTAGCAGAGGGATGCTGTTGCTCTAACCTATATTTGTTCCCCACTAAGTTTAAAAACGGCAGCCGGCCAAAATCAATCAAATTCTCGCTTTATCTGTGCCATTGGTGCGTCACAGAGTACATTGGCTGTTGCTCTGGACCGCGCGCCTGTCTGCATTTAATAGGAGTAGAGGGACTACACTGTGGAAACTTGCTCCACGTCTTCATATCGCAAAAATATATCGTATTTTTATTCGAAGAAGTCTGAAAGATATGCATCCAGACTTATTTAGTTGGATCGAAAAGGAAAATAGTACTTTATACGTGGAGTAGAGGGCAGTGGAAAAGGTGCAGCCTTACCCTTGTTCGGCAGCAGCCTGTAGCCAAAAAGCAGTGGCATTCTCGGAACTGTTTTCGCGGAGATAATTAATAATAATAATTTAAAAACATAACTATCTGTTACAAAGTGAACTAGGAACCAGAATGGCTGCGGTGCACAACGGATCGAATATCACGGGGAACTATACCAATCAGTTTGTTCAACCTCCCTGGCGCGTGGCGTTGTGGTCGGTAGCCTACAGCTCCGTCGTAACCGTTGCGGTCTTCGGGAATTTAATTGTAATTTGGATCATTCTTGCCCACAAACGAATGCGGACAGTCACAAATTATTTCCTTTTAAATTTGGCGTTTTCAGACGCATCCATGGCTGCCTTCAATACTTTGATCAACTTTATTTACGCTTCCCACGGAGAATGGTACTTTGGAGAAGCTTATTGCAAATTCCACAACTTCTTTCCAGTAACTGCCGTGTTTGCCAGCATATATTCCATGACAGCAATCGCCGTTGACAGGTATTGGGGATGCAATTGAAATCAATCTGAAGTCATACATTTGCCTGTTGAAATACTGTAACTTTTTTCAGTTGGTAAATTCCAATGGTTCAACACATATTGGAACTCATAATGTGTGTTAATATGTGTGTTAATCAGCTCTTACTTAAAATATAGATTTTTTTTTCGCTTACGTGTTATTAAAAGACATCAGTGAATCAGGCTTCCATTTTCCCTCTAATTCGCCTCGCAGATGTTTACTTCCCCATTCACTCCATTTAGTTATCTGGCTACACTAACAGCAAGGGATTGAAAAAGAGGGGGGAGTTAGTGTGTGTGTGTGTGGTGGTGGGGAGGTGTGGGGTGGGGTAGTTGCAGTGCATGTTCTAAGCAAAAGCAAGAATCAAGATGTATGTCCCCTCGAAACAGAAACAACCCAGGCCCTCTTCAACCTCCACACTATGATGTAGCTCGTTCAGGGAAAACCAAAAACACCTCTGGCCAATTACTGATCCAAACTCCCAACCCAGACAGCTTGGATAAAACTAATTAATGCCATTTGACAAATTGGCTGGCTCCTGCACCATTGCTGTTCAATCTCAGGCTCTGATAAGTTATTTATGGCAACTCCAGGGGGGACACCAGAGAGGCCTGAGCACATCCATTTTGGTGATGGAGGCCCTAGTGGGCTGTAATGTTATTGTGCATCCGTTTCATATCACTTCACTGGAGGAATGGGTTTTTCTCAATATGCATGTTAACCATAATGTGGGCCTTATGTATATGGATGCAGATGTGGAATCTCCCCAGTCGCGATGCGCTGCATTAGTATTGTACTGGTTGAAGTTTTGAGAATGAAGCTTCCAGAGATCGAAAACTATAGATCTGTTTTATGAATGTGTTGTCTTTGAGGAAATGGGGAAAGTCTTGTATGGAAAAATTAGAATAATCTCTGGCACACTCTGTGTGTGTCACTTTCTCCATTTCCTCCTCCTACGGTATCATGTAGTGGGATGATTCAAACATGTTCCTCCATGATTATATATTGACCAGTAAACCTGATCAGAGTTTCAATCATTCAATTCAACTTTTGAAACCCACATCCTCAGAAGTCATCTTTGTGAGAGCGAAAGTGTTTGTGTGTGTAGGAGTGCACACGCTGTGTGTGGAGAGAGCCTGCAGTGGGTGTACACAGGCCAAGGATGTGTGACTTGAATTGAGAGATTTTCCACAATTCCATGAGAAACACGATGGCCTCTCCTCTGAGCTACTAGGTGTCCAGTCCCCCCTCTCAGAAAACCCTTTTTCTATACAGCTTATGTCCTTCCATTGCGTTCTTGTCTGGGGACCACATTGTCCCCTTCATGTCATCACCGTGGAAACCAGACAAAAATAATACCTATGATTTGACCTACATATAACCTACATATATTGACCTTGAGTCTCGGACTTTGTTGCCAAAATGTGGCGCGGTTCTGTTGACATCTTGAAAATGGCAGAGGTTCTACGGTTCAAGGCTGTTTCTCGAACGCTTCCTCAAATACTCGCTGCAGCTTCCCCTCTATATCTCTGTTTACACCGGACCTGCCACACAGACTTCCTGTTGGCTGTCGGATCAAAAACTGAGAATGTGTGATATCAACCAGACTAGGTCCCCAATACGTGTGTGCAAGTACAAACTTGCTGCGTGTGACAGCTGCCTGTCTGTCTGAGGTGTGGTTATTTTTTGATAGTTGGATTGATTCGATTTACACACACACACAAAACCTTTTCCTCCTTCTCCTTACCTTTAGGAGTTAGTGTGTAAAACCTAAGTAGCTTATTTTTATTGTATAATGTGTAAATATTGTATACCTTTTTATAATGATAACTCTAAATTCCCCCCAAAATTGATCACAAAAAAAAATGGAAGGGAAATGTGGATTGGTTCTGTATTTGTACATTTCTAACTGTTTCTGAATATGTTTAAAGGTTTCCCCCATGTACATAGGCTGTGTTTCTGAGTGTCCGCTTCATGTACGTATGCCATTTCATTATTTTGAGTACACGCATGCAGACAGAGTAGAGACATCAAAATAACCTTTAAAGCCAGTCCAGTACCCTCAACAAGCTGAGAGCTCGGGCAGATGGCTGGTGTATAATTGATTCTGAATGAAACAAGTGATTCCTGTCCAGTCTCCCATCCTGGACTGAGGAGTGCCACTTAATATAAATAACAATTAATTACTGGAGGCGTTTAGGGAAGTCTGTGGGTATGTCTTGTAGTGATCGCCCATCATTGAGGTGAGGAGGTTCTGAATACCCTCAGACAGTCATGAGGAGTGTAGTCTAAGTATGCCTGCGTTTCAATTAGCATCCTTTACTATCTACTCTGGACAGTCCATCAGTGTGGGATGTACCAGAGGATGGAATTCATTCATCAGGGTAATACTCAGCATATCTCCTTCCCTAGTTCACCGTGTAGGCAGGGTAATCTCTGCCTCATTTGCAGGCTCTATTGTTCAAATCAGCCTGGGATTTCTCGAAATCCCTTGTTGATATGAATGAAGCAAGAAAACCAAGTAGAGTGAATAGGATGTGAAAGTGAATTTTCTGTGAAGCAAACTAAATAAGAAGCAAACAATGACAGCCTGATGTACATTGGCTACTTTTCCCCTTTAGGGGTTTAGATGGATTTTTGAAGAGTGAGCAAATTGTCTCTTTAGGTAATGAGAAAAATTGGCTCTTTATTTCTTTTATTGAATTATTTTACAAATCGGTTCGAGAGCTCCACCTAACAGTTTATATGACTACTGGAAATATGTGAAAAGTTGTCCTCTCATTTTAGATGAAAGTGGGGAACAATAATTTTTGCTTCATAAAGAAGAAGTGTTAGACCACTGACCCGTATCCTCTGAACTTTGAACCCTGTGATCTCTGACCTGCACAGGTACATGGCCATCATCCATCCCTTGAAACCTCGCCTGTCGGCCACTGCCACCAAGGTGGTGATCGTGTGTATCTGGGCTCTGGCTGTGGCCCTGGCCTTCCCTCTCTGCTTCTACTCCACCCTCCGCAGGATGCCTCACAAGACCATCTGCTACCCGGCCTGGCCTCGACCCGCGGACGACTCCTTCATGTGAGGGGGTACACACACCAATACAAGCACACACACATGCAGACACACACACACACCAACACACAGAAACACACACAATACCTCTCCCATTATTTCTGATCTTAGTTTCACCGGTCATACTATAAGTCTCTACTAATCCTTTCATCCACTCTCCTTCCCTCGCCTCACTACTCATATGTCGTTGATACTAGACCAGATGTATAATGCTGTGTTGACCTGCCTACATTTTTTATCAGTTTGATTTATGTCACACTGTTCTCCTCCCAGCTCCTCCAATTGCCGTAAGATTATACTGAACCAAATACTGCTTTTGTTGATTGGCCGTGTTTAACCGTTTGTGTGCAGGTACCACATCATCGTGATGGTGCTGGTGTACCTGCTGCCCCTAGTGGTGATGGGCATCACCTACACCATCGTGGGCGTGACCTTGTGGGGAGGAGAGATCCCTGGGGACTCTTCAGACAACTACCACGGACAGCTCAGAGCCAAGAGGAAGGTGAGAGCAGAGTCCTTCTGTAAGACATGATGGAGAAGAAGACAGAAAGGAGGAAGTGAAAGAAAGGAAAAATATTTGAGTGGATACCTTAAATTGTTCCCGGTAATTCAGGAGAGTTTTGGTAGGAGTTTTTAAAACCTTCTACCTTCTGGTTCAGTGTGGCAGGAGATATTCAGGGGAGCTGTCTCTGGCAACAATAATAAATCCATGTCACGAGCAAACAACTCTGACCAAGGTTAAGGTCTGTCAGAGAAAACAAATGGTGCCAACGCTCAGAAAGACAGCCCAATCTGAGGTGATACCTGAATAGACCTGGTGCCCCAGCCCCACCCTCTGCAAGGGACCATGAATACGTGGCTTAGTTTGCTTAGACCTGCCTGCTCTTTGTCCTCAATAAACCTGTACGCTCTGCCACAATTAGTTTTTTGAATGTTTTCTCTGTGTTTTCTGAATGTAGACTCCCATGTGCGCTGGGAGTTTGCTCACCCCCCCACCACTCCAGTCCAAATGGCAGGAGACGGCATAACACCTGGCTGGGCACTGATGCTGACAGGAAGCCTGCCGTGGAGACCGAAAACCTATGCAATATCCATTTAGATCCAAACCAAAAGAACTCAGTTGTTTGTTTTTGGTGTCATTTGGATCCATCCCAGTGGTCTCATGGCTGTGGTTAATTGCAAAGTGTGCTCTTCTTAGTGAAGTGAGCTCTGTTCAGCGATGCTTGCTCTTCTTTGAGAAGTTTGTTCTTTTTAGCGAAGTGTAGGGTGGGGCACTCTTCGAAGCGTGTTCTGGTACAGTCGTCATGGTTATTTTTTCTGTGGTGCTGTGGTTCAACTCAATTTAATTAGCTCTGATTTAGGGCCCCTGCCATTATGCTGTCATTGCCAGTGGCATTGAGTATTGACCAAGCTTGAAACCTCTTGTCATTAATGAATACTTCAGAATACAGGGAGGCTCCTTATACTCCCATGCAGAGTAATTGAGCCTGCCTGGATCAATAATAGACAGAGTAGATCCCAGTACATGGTGTGTCTGTGATGTGCGTGCATTCGTATGCGTTGCAGCAATTTTAGAGCATCTCTGTTTTTCTCTTTCATTCCCTTTTTCCCTTTAATCTCCTGGTGCATCTTGATCTTCATGTTGTTGCGGTATGTTTGTTTTTCCCACTGCCATGCCTGAAAAGGAGAGGTTTTTTTTATGAGTGCTGCACTCATAAAAAGGGACAGTCGCTACAAATTAAAAGTGGGTCAGAACATTTTGCGTCCTGTCTGTACACAGCCTCTCCTCCCTCCATATCCCTGGTGTAACCATACTGGGTTTTGAACGAGTGAGAGTCGACTGTGAATGTCCTTCCCCCCCGGGGATAATGTCCCAGGTAGCGTAAGGTTAGGTGTTGCTGACCCTGCTCAGAATCTGTTAGGGGAGAGAGCCCAGGCCTTGAGCACTACTGTCACAGATAATATAGATACTGAGACTATAAAGGCTTAGTGTCACTTTCATCGTCCACGGCCAATTTTCTGAGCATCATGTTTTTCAGTAGAATGCTGTTAGAGCACAGGGCACTGAGCAGATCCGTTTGATGTGGACAGTGGTGTTGTTGCAAAAATTATTGCGTATTAGATAGGGCTGTCAAGTGATCATTTGTTGTCTTTGTTTGCCAAGTAGCTGGTCACAGAAACAGGCTGAAAAACCTGGCCACAGTGACACAACCATGCTGAATGACTCTTTTTAGAATTCACAGTAAAACTGAGTGGTCGGGTCCCTGGATGTGTGCTTGAACGGTTATCTGGGAGGGTCCTGGAAGAAAATTTAAGCAAGCTGAATTTATAGGCAGAAAATAGAATAATGATCGAGTGTATCAGGGCTCTACTTTGTTTAGTAGAGTCAGCCTCAGCTTGTCCTCTCTGCTCCCTGCAGGGTTGTAACAGGGCTTGGTGTGGGCAGGTTGTAACAGGGCTTGGTGTGGGCAGGTTGTAACCGGGCTTGGTGTGGGCAGGTTGTAACCGGGCTTGGTGTGGGCAGGTTGTAACAGGGCTTGGTGTGGGCAGGTTGTAACCGGGCTTGGTGTGGGCAAGTTGTAACCGGGCTTGGTGTGGGCAGGTTGTAACAGGGCTTGGTGTGGGCAGGTTGTAACCGGGCTTGGTGTGGGCAGGTTGTAACCGGGCTTGGTGTGGGAAGGTTTTAACAGGGCTTGGTGTGGGAAGGTTGTAACAGGGCTTGGTGTTCAGGTTGGAAGAGAGCAGCAAGCCATCGAGAAGCCTCCTGACTATCATTATTATCTCTTCTCATCGTTTTCACATTGAACGGATTCAGTAGTGAGCTCCATTGTTTTCTGTTTAATCCATTCTGTGACAATCTCTGACAAGTAGAATATATTAATGTTTGGCCCTACAACGGCTTTTCCCTGGGAAGAACCCATCCATGACCATGTACCAGCCAGATGACTCGTGCTGCTCTGTATGGGGACTTGCACGCTCAGTCTCTCAGCAGACAAAATGTGTATGCATGTTATTGTGTGTGCTGGTCTCTGTATTGTCTTTTAGAGTGTTTTTGCTAGGTTACCTGAGAGGACCTGATTTTGTCTGAAAATCCAGTAAATCAGTTTGAATCCTGGAGGCATACGTGTGACAATGCTAGAGCCAGCTGAAGTGTGGTGATATGAGGCAGAACTGCAGGCACCACTGTTACAATCCAACTTGTGCTGCAGAATGTAAACAAGCTTTGTTATAGCGCGGCTGGTATGTGATTGACATCACGGCACAGAAGTATAACAGCCTGCATGTTCTTGAGAGACATTTGAGGTTTCTGGCAGGCTAAATTGTGTGCAGTGTGCACAATTCACGCTTCCCTCAAAATCAGTTACTGAAAAGTGTATGGTGTTTTGAAAGACGTGCTAATACAAGTCTGACAGGCACTTTCAGTACTCCGCCTGTTGCTACCTACGGTATCAACTCATTTTTTTACTTTTGTGTCCAGGGTGTAGATGAGACATGGGGAAGCCATGGTTTGTGTTGCTGATAGAACTCTGTTATGTCGTGGGTACTCTTAAAAGCAGCACAGAGAAATGTAGGGTATGTGGGTTCTTATAATGATTCACGGGAAGCAGCTTTTGATTTCTGCTAATATTGGTACAACCATGACAACAATCTGAAAGGCCTTTGTAGTAACGTCTGAGTGGGTTGGGGGTCTTGAATATTTATATATCTCATTTCTGCCCAAGAAAACAAATCAAATGTTCTCCCCCATTTCTTACAGTCTCAGGGCGTTGTTTTTAGTGGCTCATCTTCTTCCAGTTGTCCTGAAACTAATAGTTAGTCATTTACTGCATAATGATGCATTATAAATCCAATGAAGTGGCCATGCCCTAAGACCAGCCTTCGCGGTTGCTGCATGATTCAACATCAATTAGATACATTCAAATTGTCATTAGAGACAGATTTTCAGCAGAAGACAAATTTTGTTCCTCCCCTACTGCTCTGCTCAAATGTTGTTATTATTCTTTTCATCCTTAATGGATGTCTAACGGGTTATTAAAATGTATATCTCTCAGGAACTAAAAAGCAAGAATTTGATTGAGAATATGTTGACGAAAAAAAAGCAGCAATAAACAGCAGTGGACGCACACTTTGTGCATTGTCTCGGAAAGGAAGATACCGTTTTTAAGGTTTGATACAACCGACACTTCTCTTAAAGATGCTACAAGGTTACTGTGTAAATAAATGTTGTGAACAATTCTCAAGGAACAAATTCAAAGTAATCTTAAATGGCCTATTTGTTTCTCTGTAGACCTACAGTAATTAGTTATACGTGGGAGTTTCATCAACCTGGCCATTTAAATTTTCCTCATGTCTCTAGCTCTTGTTGTCCCTGAGAGCACAGTCATACTGTAAGAACCAGGAAACAAGGTTTCACATTGGGTCTTTGAAACAAAAGGACCATATGACTTGACAGCTTTTAAAATTCCCTCTGAGAACTCTCTAAGCCTGCTGTTTTTCAGTGCTATAAAAGACTATCTGAATTCTGCTTTTATCCCAAGTGACATGGACAAATAATTTTCCTTTTTAACACTGCAGGTATGTGTAACTAAAGTGTTTTCAAAGATAACAGCTTGATATTCTTTATCAAAGCACTTCCATTGGAGGTTGTTACGGTGTACTGATTGTCTCTCTGTGGATTTCTTCCATCCTTAGAGAAAGCCCAGCTGGTAGCCAGCATCCCTACGTGTGTGATAACCTGTTGGACCAGAGAGCTCTGTCACAGCCTGGGTGTGATTACCCAGTGATAGTGTCTCCAGATGAGCCAACGTGCAGAGCCGTCACAGCACGTAATCAGCTTCATATTCCCAGTTTCCCCAGCGTGACCATCACAGCCCACAGTGCACAGTCCTTCTGCAGCAGCACTAAGGAAATGCTGTTTTTACAGCTGTTTTCCAACTAACGACAATGATCAAACAAATGTTTGGGTAAGAGTGCTTCCTGGACTCTAAATGAGTTTATTTGAGGTGCTCTTTGGAATGGGGATAGTGTGTAACAATGATGATGATTGTTTTTCTGAAAGGCAGTGTGTTTAATTTGTTTTGTACACACATATGCAATGTTGCCACGTTGCATATGTGTGCTTGATCTGATGTGCTTGATGCAATACCTGTGATTTCCAAAGGGTGATTTCCTTGTTGTGGACTTAAATGAAGAAAAGCTCAACTTTTGAGTGTGTATGGATGCGCAAGGCCAATCAGAGCACAAATGTACAAAAAAGTCCCGCACAGTAGTCTATCAGTATGTGGCACAACAATGTAGAGAATGTCCACCCTGTGCTGCCAGGTACGCTGCACTGAGAATGCAGCATTATGCCGTGTTCTCATTAAAGCATTTTTTTTGTGTGTGTACACAGGGTGGGTGTGCTGCATTGTGGTCAGGTCCGTAAAAATATGGTGTTGTGAGAACATTACATAGAGGTGTGAGTGTGTGGCTGGTCGGGGAAGGGTCTGGTTGGGGAAGGGCGGGGTTGGGGCTGGTCTGGGAAGGGCGGGGTTGGGGCTGGTCGGGGAAGGGCGGGGTTGGGGCTGGTCGGGGAAGGGCGTGGTTGGGGCTGGTCGGGGAAGGGCGTGGTTGGGGCTGGTCTGGGAAGGGCGGGGTTGGGGCTGGTCGGGGAAGGGCGTGGTTGGGGCTGGTGACGTGAGGGCATGGCCTGAGAGCAGACATGCATGTGTTTGTTTTACTTAGTGGTCGATAAGGGCCCCCTGGGTGTTATTTCCAGAGCAAGGATCAATACAAGGGAAGCCATTTACTGTGTTGAGTGAGTCTGCTGATACATTTTAGCAAACTCAGTCGTTTTGTCCGCTGGTTTTTAGGGGGTGACCAGCTCAATTCAATGCTTTTCATACCCTTTTCAGACAACAAGACAGATATGCAAAGTTTCACATTTCGTTTGAGGGTATAACAATAACAATACGTTATATCTGTACATCTGTAGCTGGCATTTGTAGCAGTAATTTGTAAGGTATAGAATTCTTTGAATTACAGATACGGCACAGTAATATGAACAAATGTCAATGCATCTTTTTGTTTAAGACATTTTAATGAAATCCCCTAAGTACAGTATCTCCAATCAGGCGTTACTTTTCCAATGAAAAAACACTTAGCTAATAACCTTATATTCTTGTGGATAAAGGCTGATGTTTGATCTGCTGCAGTTTTTTGTACTGCCCTTTTGAAAGGGTTTTCTTTTTTTATCCACAGCGAAGATGAAGAGAAGGGATGAGTCAACACCATTAGCAGTCTGTCAGGTAACTGCAGAGCCAGGAAGAGCTAGATTAGATAGACAGATGGACAGACAGAGGCAGGAATTTGAAGTGTTCTTTTGAGCACCATGGCAGAATAGGTGTTTTACTGAAAGTGCTCCTTTGCTCAAAGAGCATTGCACACAGAGCGTACATCACATGCCTGATCCCGCCTCTACATCATATAATACTGAATATACCCAATTGGCATTATGGTTGAATCTAAATCCATTATAATCACATACCACAAATATACTGTCGAAGTTTGGTGTGCATACCATAGATGACTCACAAGTTTTATTTGAATCAGCCTGTGACATCAAAATCTCTCAGATGTCTGTGCTGGTTAAGGGCACAGCCCACCTAATTTCCTGTAGCCAGGGGCAGCGCTCAACCTTTCATGCTACTGTTGCTTCCAAGTCAGTAAAAATGTGCATTGTGTTCTCGGCATATTGTATAAAATGGGCACTATCTAGTAAACACTAACTAGACTGTAAAATACATGCATGTCGGTTTTAACCACAATTTTGTCAGTTTGGGATTGGGGAATTTCCTGTTTTCTCTTACCATTCCACAGTGAGATATTGCACGGAAAAGTATATGGACAAAGTTGATGAGGTAAAAGTAATGCTAAACGATGCAGTAGTTGAATTAGGTCATATGAAAGGGTTTTCTTTATGGATGAAATGTTGGCTACCTAACTAACAGCAAGACAATATAAAGTGAGTACTTAGTTTCAGTAGAGACGCAGTGAATTCGATATACATGTTAATGAATTAACGTGCATAAATTCAATCACTTGACAACAATCGTTATCCAGGTGGTCCGATACAATAGCATCATGTTTCAGAACTAGACTGAGAGACTGAAAAGAGACTGAATCAGTTAGCTAACATGACGTCTGTATCATCAATTTCTCGGTACGCATACATGAACCGTTACACCCCTTATATATATATTTACTGTTAAGTCTCTCAATGTTTCCTTCTTCTTCCAGCTCTCTTGTTTCTCTCTCAGACCTGTCAGCTTATATGGACTAATAAAACAAATCCTTCTCACTGGACCGCCCACCCATAGACTCTATGTCCTCAAAGACATTTAGCTGCTAACCTAGCCCATTGTATAAAGTACATGGATGTGTGTGTGTGTGTGTGTGTGTGTTTGGTACCTGTACACTACATAACCTGTGACAGGATGTGGGAGGCAGTCCCCATGTCACCTCTGAAGGTGGTTGGTCTGAAGAAGAGCATTGTGCCGTGCTCTGGATGTGGCTGGTCTGCTCTCGGGATTTCGCTGTGGTATTTGTCTACCTCGGGGTATGCACACAGCAGCCTAGATACGTAGGAAGGGAGACTGTAATTGGTGGAATGTGAAACCTGCCATATGTGGACTTCCAGTAAATACCTCATCAGTCAATTATGGGCTAACTAGAGCTGTTTGGTGTGTGCATGTGCACGAGCTATAGAGTTGGTAGCTTCCCAAAACCAAAGGCTTGGAGGCTTTTTCCAGGATTTCTACTGTGTATGCTCTCTGATGTTTTCATGGACAGTTGACCTGACATGTAGTCTGTACTGTCAATTATTTTTTAGAACAGTAATATGGGAACTGTCTGAAGTCCTATGTTGTCACTTGATAAGTTACCAGAGTTAACAAGACCATCATGACCATGAGATTAAAACGTCCCATCTTTTGTCAACAATTTGTCTTGTCTTTTGTCTCACAATTGACAACACCTCGGTGCACCATTTTCTGACAGCAACAGTCCAGGCAATCTGAAAGAAGACCAGATAAGATGACTTACAGATGATAGAGGAACTCTCTGTTCAGCTCAACTGATTTATTTGTATGCCAGACCTCAACTTCTATCCTTATCTATGCGGAAGCAACGCCTGGCAGAAATATGCTTTGTTTGGCTTGTGCAAGACTCAAGTCTCTCTTTCAAGCACGATTATTATAGTTTTTTTTATAGCTTCGCCTTTTGGAAGAGAGTCCAATTTGGACAGGAGATGAGACACAGATGCCGGGCCCACCCCCTGAGACGGCCTTGAGATTCGGAAAGTCTTTTCCGAATCGTTACTCCGAGAGCAAAAGTGAAGGGTCTGACCTGTTCAGCTGCTTGGCTAGCACTGCACGGCCTGCCAGCTGGTTCTCCTGAGGTCGATGAGGGAAGGGGGAGTGGGGGGTGGGCAAATGGGGAACTATTTAACAGAGAAATGTATAGTGCTTTCAAGTACCTGAATCTCAATTGTATAGGGGGGGAGGGGGAGTTTGGGGGTGGACTATTCAACAGAGAAATATTTATAATGCTTGCCTGATCTCCTCAAGTGGACTGAAATGGGGGAGTAGGTAGAGGGGGTCCTCTCAGGAGGGAGGGTAGACTATTCAACAGGAGGATATTTCTAATGCTCTCGAGTACTTATAAAAATATATAATTTCTGTTTGGAAGAATGAAGCCAAGTGACAACTTTGCAGCCCATCTGTCCGAAAATAGTCCTGCTCTCTGCTCCACTTGTCTCCAAGGTCGGTCCTTCATTTCCTCACCATTGTCTAAGTGCAACTGCCTGACGTTCACTTATTAAGGGGGCGTCCACTTTTTACCTCAGAGCCCACGGGGGGCCCTGTCCCCTGCAGACCCTCCTACACAGAACAGCAGTGGAATCAGAATTATCCCCATCGTTTGATGCGGATGAGCAGTGGGGCGTCATCCTCCCAGAGACATGAGGCTTCGTCTCTGTTTAGAAACGGCCTGTGGGGTGAGGTGGAGGGGTCATTTGGTCTGCTGGTAACAGCTTGCTGTATAGCATGCTGTATAATCACATACTGTATATAACATGCTGTATACTTGTTTACTTTATTGTTTCTGTGAATCAAAATACGTGTTTGTTTTTTTATGTGGATTGTGTTGTATGTTTGGTTGCAACATTGCCTACACAGAGAAATGGTCAGCTACTTTGACATGGGAGATGCCTTTGCCACATCTTGATGAGTTCTGTTTAAGGTTGCTCGAATCCCATTAGAACTGAGCAGGCCACATATTGACAGTTTATTGATTCTTTACGGTTTTTGGTTCTGTCATCACGACGGCCACTCAATTATCTGCGCATCGTTGAAATGATTGACACTGCTGAACCATAATCAATTTTTCAATCCATCATTCTAATCTCTCCAAACTGGGTGTTGAAGCCTGTCTTTCTTATCATCGATAGAAAAGATGCACGCAGCATATAATAAAACAATACCTTAGTCATTCTTATATTTTTACTCATTTTGAACTAACAGGCAGAAACTGAATGGTAACATTTCATCTGACTTTTGTCCACCCAGTTTGTCAGAATTTTAGTTATATGTTCCTATCAAATTCATATCAAAATGAAGGAAAGTATATCATATTGTCTAGAATAATAGTACAGAAATATAATCAAAAACTAAACTGGAGAACATGATGTAGACATGACATCACAGGACGCTGTTTTGTAAGTAAGTCAGAGTTAGCTCCAGAAGCAGTGACATGTAAACACAGTTTAACTTCATTTACTCCAGTGAAACCTACTCGTAAAATGCCTTACTGCCTTGTACTCAAAAGAAGTTCTGGTCTCGTTTTATAGGCCTGTATTCCAGCCCTCACACGTCTCTGTGGTGTCATTTACAGTCTCACCCTCACGGTGGCTTGTTCTACCAGATATCCAGTTGAGATTGTCTCACCCCCTGCTGACCCCCTGATGCACTGGTCAATGTGTTGTATGTGGCAACAGACTGGCCTCCAAGTGACATCAGTAATAATTTCTTGCCATGGTGTACAGCGTGTCAAGGCACAACTATTTCACATTTCAAGAAAACTTCTTATTAGGTTTGGTGTGCAGTTATTTTGTAATCCTCAAGGTACTCACTGGAGATACTTCTCTGGTTCTCCCTGCTGGTTCCTCACCCGTTGTCCCCTGTGTTTTGTGGTAGGTGGTGAAGATGATGATCATCGTGGTGGTGACCTTCGCCCTCTGTTGGCTGCCGTACCATGTCTACTTCATCGTGACGGGCCTCCTCAAGGACCTGAACAAGTGGAAGTACATCCAGCAGGTGTACCTGTCAGTGCTGTGGCTGGCCATGAGCTCCACCATGTACAACCCCATCATCTACTGCTGTCTGAATAGCAGGTAGGCTAAACACACAGACCAGAACATAGTTGAGTGCACAGATAAAAAGCTTTCTTGGTGTCTTTTAACCAACAGAATGTTGCCTCATCTTGCTTTTGAAAATGAAAGGCTGTGTTCACAGTTCAGAAGGCGCCCCTCTAGCAAAGTGGTCCAATAACTCTTGCTGATTCTTTAAATCTACTCTGTGATTCATGCAATTCATAAACATGCTCTCAAGTGGGACATTATTGGGTGTATTATTATTGTTGTTAGACAATCCAGTAATTTTGTGTGATACTTGTGACTACACAAACACACATAATTTTCTGAGTGAATACATTTTTTCATGGCCGTGAGCATTGTTTCTGCAAAGCTGAACGTAGCATGACCATAAAACAACAAGAAAGAGACATGGGGCAGCTTCAAGCACCCTGCATGGTTTGGGGATTGGTGTATGGCAGTGCATGAAAGTTTGGTAATTAACTGAAGTGCAAGGCTTTTTCTCCAGAAAGCTGTGCTTACTCTGGAGAAAGCTGTGCTTTCTCTTATGGGGGACGTACAATGTGTTTGCCTCCTCTCTGACACTTGAGGCTAGTCGTGGGTAAAAATACATCAGTCCCCATTAAATGCCCATGAAGGCTCATGCCATTGTCCACACACAGTAGGGGCAAGTTGGGAAGCTGCTGCCAACATACTTTTGTGGACTCGACTGTCAGCTTTAACGGAAAAGTGGGATTGCCACCCATTTCTCTCTCTCTTTATCTGTCTCTCTGTTATTGCCTCTCTCTCTCTCTCTCTCTCTCTCTCTCTCTCTCTCTGTCATCACCTCTCTCTCTCTCTGTCTCTCTCTCTGTCTCTCATCATCTCTGTCTCTCATCACCTATCTTGCTCTCTCCCGTCAACCGCTCGATCACGACCATCTTCCGCTTCCCCCCTCCCCCCAGGTTCCGGGCGGGGTTCAAGAGGGCATTCCGCTGGTGCCCGTTCGTCCAGGTGTCCAGCTACGACGAGCTGGAGCTGCGGACGACCCGCCTGCACCCGGCGAGGCAGAGCAGCATGTACACCCTGTCCCGCATGGACACCAACACCGTGGTGGTGTACGACCCCGCCGAGGGAAACGCCGGGAGGGGCGGGACTGTCCAGAACCACGCCGCCGCCGCCGACAGGAAGAAGATCCACGTGGCGGCGCGACGCGACGACTGCAACGGGAATGGGAGAGCGGTCAAGGCCGGAGTCGCCCCCACTGTGGAGGCCGAGGAGTTCTCCTGAAAGAGAAGCGAGCACGCTCACACACACACACACACACACAGACACATACTCACGTATAATTAGACACACAAACAGAAACACACTCAGGATAGTGGTGAACCAAGTGCTGTACCAAGTTGTATCAAGACAACTAATGATCAATGTTTCCAAACAGAACGCACACCCAAGTAAACATCAGAAACATGAGAATTGAATCTAGTTCACCGGAACAGGTTCATTGTAGTAGACTTTGTGAACACCATCATTTTAGTTCATCTCAAGTACTGTTAAGCAAGGTCGCCGTGGCGTGCCACAGCTCTGCGGTTTGTCTTGCTTGGTTTGTGTTGTAGTGGTTTCATATTTGCTGTTATCACCTGAGGGTTTCTCCCATATCCCTCATTGAGGGTTCAGGCCGTCATCACAGCGCCACTCAACCTTGGAACTGATTAGCATCTGAAAGGTCGTGGACTGTGGCACTTAGCGAGGGCACACAAAAAAATTATCCTTCTTGGACCGATTATTTCGTTTATTTCTTGAGCAGATTCCACAGTTTACATGGTCCCGCCAGTGCTGTGTACATGGTCCACCATACATGGTCATTGGTTTGACCTCTTCTTTTGCGTGATACTGTGATAATGTGGTCATGTATCAATGTCTACAGCCACTTGGAGACTTGGAATGCCAGTGATTGAACTTGCATGAAAAGGTGTAATTAAGTTTATGTGACGTGTGTGCTGTTACGGGTTTGTTGCCCATTCATTTTCCTGTCAGACCCAGTCAACATGTAGTACAGCTGACAAAAACACAAGGTTATTGTCATGCTGTATAGGCCATTTTGATCTGATTCATGATGCCTGGCTGGGCATTATCTTAAATCGGGACTGTTGTGGTGTTGTCTGTGTGTTTGAAGCGCAGCAAATAGCTTTCCATGTGGACATGTAATAACAGTGCAAATCCGGTAACAGCAAAGTGAGTGTGAAAAGGGTTGTACATAAAAGGACAAATCTGTCAAATTCGTTAACATTACTTTGATGATGGCGTACAACGGCACGTGAACTAGCAACAATGTGTGAATGTAAATGTGTGAATTTCACACCCCTCTGTAAAACCACGATTGCCTGAGTTTCCGCAGAGCTCCAGCTAAGTGTGTGTTTACATAGCTGAAGAACAATGACTGAGTTTCATTGTAACTATGGCAAGGAAAGTGTTTTTCCCTCTTTGGAGAGTGTGTGTGTGTGTGTGTGTGTGTGTGTGTGTGCGTGCGTGTGTGTGTCAGCTCTTGTCATGTTTGGTCTGAATGCCAAACAGACACACAGTGTTTATGCGTGTTTATTTCCATGGCCTTAGAGGAGTGGGAGAAGGGGGGGCAGTGCAGCATGAACTAGCTTTACACTTGTCAGACAGTCCGATGGGGTCTCCCAGTCATCCCTACAGGGCAGAGATCACTCCTAGCCTGGGGTGACAAATGTGAACCCCCCCCCCCCACACACACACACACACACACACACACACACGCAAACACCTCCCTCAGGGCCAGCCAAGTGTTCTGTTGAATCATAGACAGATTCCAGAATCGAAGTGTAACGGATTTATTTATATATTTTTTCCAGATGACTGACCTCCACCTGTGGCCATTCCTTCTTTGTGCCTTAAAGAAAACAGGAGGATGGGTTTGTGGTGGTGGTGGGGATTTGTGTTATTTGTGCTTGTTGGTTGTCATGGAAACAATTGAATGTTTGTGAGGTCACGCTAGGAACTGTAGCTCTGTAGCTCGTCAAGAGTCCTATTGTTTTAATTTGTGGCCTCTGACAGATTGTAGGAACATAATTAGGTTGAGAGTGATACCTCATTTATTTTCAAAGCATAGATTTGTATTTGGAAGCCTACAATTAGACTGTGTTTTGTAGCCATTCAACAACCCACATTGTTTAACTGTACATATGAACTTTGATAGATATGAATGTTTTAGTGGATCAATAGTGATTTGTGCAAACGCTTGTTTTACAGTATCAGAAACACATGTTTAGAGCCTCTCACCTTACAGCAAGCATGCCCTCTGAGGGGCATTGCTAATATATGATATGTATATATTTATTTTCACATAGGAGTTATAGTGCCAGAGAGAAATATATTGACAGTTGAGTTCCTTAGTCGTTGGTAGGCAAACTAAGTGTGCCAATAGAATCTTTAAAGACTTCATGAAAGTATTTATACAATTATATTAACTTAAATTATTATTTCAATATTGCAAGTATACTTGCTATAAAGCAACTATTTATCATTTCATACCAAAACAGTTTTGCCATTTATGCTGCTATGTTATGCTAAGTGTTGTCAATCTGTATGATGTGCTATTTGTTTCTAAAAACAAAGAAATGCCTCTGAAAAGGCAAGTTGTAACGTGATGTCATATTGTGGTGTGCTCAGTTGAGATTTGCGTTCCTGTGTTACCTGTTCGATAACATGCTTTGTGTTAGTGGACAAGAAGGAAGAGCAATGTCTCTATTGTTGTGTTATTGTATTGCAGGAAAATCACCAAAAATACATTTATAACACATCTGCAAACTTTCTGGAGTTCTACACTATAAACTGTACATTTCTTTTAAATAATGGATGAACTGTCTGAACCCAAAAGTTTAATATAAAACACCGGGGATCAAGATGGAATATGTTAATGCTGTTTGGAATCCTAAATAGTTCTTTTTTGACTGGACAAAGTTATGTTCTGCACCTTCTGTTGGGCCCCCTTAAGTTGTGATGTATGGTAGAATATCATAACTGTGCTGGCTGTCATCTTACTACAGTAGGTCTCCATACTAGTGCCCAGAAGTGTTTTACATTGGAAAGATTATCCTGTTATCAGTTTTTAGCTTCAATTCAAACATCTGTCTTTGCTTTTAACACCATCATGGTCTACTCAAACTAAGAACATTATATTTATGTCCACTTTTAAAGTGAATAAAACTGTTCTAAAAAGTCATATATTTATGTATTTAAAAGGCACAATGTATCGCTTGTATCTAATGCAAATGCGCTGTGTATGCTTCTGTGTTCAGCCTTTCAATTAATAAAATGTTGTGCATTGTGATGAATTTTGTTATCACAAAAGGAAAAACGTTTTTTTTTATAAGTTTTAAGTATTTTGTAACTGCGTGGACTGTTGTAACTGTTGATCTGTTGTTTTTAAGTGGTCCTGTAAATAAAAGGTTTTCTGCTCCACCGAATAGTCCCAGCCTTTTCCTGAACATTACTAAGCACAAACTCGCCTGTGCTTCTTTCATTATGGTAGACTCAAGCAACCGCAATTTTCCTAGATTGTCTGTAGGATTAAACTAGCAATGCATCAGCCCAGCACCTACAACAAAAGACAACCAATTTTCCTCATGTGTGCTTTGTACCCGAAGCAGGCATGCATGTGTCGGGAGAAACGCAGCATTAGTCAAGCCTTGTTGTCCAATTAGAGACAGCTTGGATGTCACTAATCTGTGAACCCGTGTGAAAATGTCTCCGGACTTTATTCAGAGGATTTGCAAGTTCTCTTTGAGATTGCAAAGTTTGTAGCAGAAACACTGTTGTCCTTTATGCTTCAGTAGAATCAAGTTTAAAACAGTAATTAAGTAATTAAAACAGCTTTACGTTCCAAGGAGTGGTTGTTTGAACCTAAGCTGTTGATAGCTTTAAAAGCATGTAAATGTTGCTTTTATTAGAGGTAGAACATGAAGTATAGAGATTCACCTTAATGCAAGTGTCATAATGTTTTTCTATTTAGCTAAATAATATGCTCAATTCCAATTAAAATTTAACTGTAGCTGATCTCTGCTGTGTGCACATAAGGATATTA
Source organism: Osmerus eperlanus (assembly GCF_963692335.1). Lineage (NCBI taxonomy): Eukaryota > Metazoa > Chordata > Actinopteri > Osmeriformes > Osmeridae > Osmerus > Osmerus eperlanus. The sequence goes on from NC_085031.1 coordinate 9,066,830, forward strand.
GTTAAGTACATTCCTTGTGTCCATGACACCCCTCAGGCGCAATTACAAACTATTTTATTAGATCTTTCTGACATCTGAATGAAGAAAGTTGTAATATTGGATGCTTGTACACATGACTCACAACAACATTAACACATAAATTAGTCTTAACCCTTGTGTTATCTTCGGGTCGTTCTGACCCATCAGTCATTGTGACCCACCGTCGTATTGCGACAACTTTACCGCATACAAAAACAAAGTGAAGCATTTTCTTTTAACCGTTGGGCTGTCTCAGACCCCCCACATTGCGAAGGTTAAAAGAAAATTATTTTTATTTGTTTTTGTATTGGGTAAAATTGGGTAAACACAACGATGGTTCGTTATGAACCTTTGGGTCATGTGACCCGAAGGCAGCACGAGGGTTAATTAGACTTTTCTGAAATAGTGGGTTGAAAGCTGCATTTATTTACTGTCTTTCCATCAAACAATTTCCTCAGAATCAGAGTACTATATTGTGCCTTTGGGCTAATAGTGCACATTAGAGCTACTTGGCAGCAGTACGATTACATTCATTACTCCTCTGTGGTGTGTCAACAAACACCTGAACATTTCATTATGAAGAAGTCTCAGACATAACGGAACTCATTGCTTTAACCCTTGTGTTATCTTCGGGTCATTCTGACCCATCAGTCATTGTGACCCACCGTCGTATTGCGACAGATTTACCGCATACAAAGACAAAGTGAAGCATTTTCTTTTAACCGTTGGGCTGTCTCAGACCCCCCACATTGCAAAGGTTAAAAGAAAATTATTTTAATTTGTTTTTGTATTGGGTAAAATTGGGTAAACACAACGATGGTTCGTTATGAACCTTTGGGTCATGTGACCCGAAGGCAGCACGAGGGTTAAGCTTTCTCTCTGGTTAGGCATTTAAAAATGGAAGCCACATGCAGGGTTGAAGACTGCTGTCGTTACTGTATGTTTTGACCATTACTCAAGCATGAATGTATATCGTACTAATGCGGCAAGTCAGGGGCATGCTGTTTATCACTAGCTTGGTGTGTTGTCTTACCACTGGTTATTGGTTTGCTATTGCGCTTCATTTAATCCATTCAACTAATGAGCCAGAGTAGGCTGTACATATTTTCAGCCAATTTGTTTCTGCCTGCTGGGATGGTTCTCTGAGGGTGGGAATGCCCAGGATTGGCACAGCCAGCACGGATATACTGTATGTTTGACTATGGGCCCTCCCAGACAAGCTTAGAACAAACATTTGACTCAGAATGGCGGTACATTTGTAGATTTGTTGTCAGATACAAGTTCAAAAGCTCACAGCCTGAAAGATAAGAGTTGTTCTCTCCTCAGAAAGACGGGGTGGACTCCTCCAAATAGATAAGCTCATGTCATGTCTGTCTCTACGGAGACTGCTGTACTCGCAGACATGGTGGGAGCAGACCACTACTGAGTGGACTGGCCTTGTCAGGTTTAAGGAACAGTTCTGTAGATGCTGTTTTCCCCAGCTCATGTCTAGTAAAGACCCAGCCTTTGCCATTTTACTTCAGAAGCTCACTCTTATGATATATTGATACTATCAATAATGAAAGCTTTTCCTTTGTCGGATGGTCCAGAAGTGTGACCTCCCTGATCAATAGTAGCTCATGGTATAAAAGCCAACATGGCATCATTTTAGTGAAAGCTCTTAGAAGCGGGGTGTGACGTTCAACATCAAAGCCCCTGCTATAAAAAGCCATTCATTCTTCTCTAGCCTAGAGTACAATGGTGCTAAAAGTGCAATTTATTTTGCTGTTTTGAACTTCCTACATATGTCATAGCTATTCATCCTTTCCTATCACCTTCTAGATCCTCATACTGTGTAGCCTGTTTACAAGGGGCTGTTAAAATCACAAAACCTTTTCTCTTATGTCCATTCCTTGCATCTTTACTTCTACCCACAATTGGAAAAAGATTGCCTCCGTATTGACTTGAAGCGTTGTCTGAATGCATGACAGACTAATGTTTACATAACCGTTCTGCACCATCCCAGAAGTCACAAAATCACACCAGTGTGTCCACTGCTCCCTGAGCCAGACCAATACTGAGGGGGGATTTTCTGAACAATACATACAATCCAAAAGTTCAATTTGATCTTGGCAGCTGTCTGAGTAGGGAAGCAGCAACTAATATCACTTCTCAGGGAATGCACCTGGCGTGTGCACCCCCAGATATAGAAGTCATAAATCAAACATGGGTTCCTATCAAATTGTACCCATGAATCCAGAAACGTGATGCCTAAAGAAAACACTGATTTTTCTAATATTAGTCTCGCCAAAAAGTACTTGAACTCCTCCATGATAATATAATGTATTCACATGACATGCTTGTACAGTATGTGGTATAATTATCACAATGTGAAGATGTACAACTTTTGAATCCTATACTGTACCTGTCAGCTTTGTAACATTTCATTGGAATGGTGTCTTTCAAAATTAACAATATATTGTTTAACAGAATATGTTTGTACTTCTCCTAATTTATGTTTTAAACCAATACCGTGCCCTATGTGATATCAAATTGGTAAGAAATAAAAATGGATATTCGTTAGAGATCAAAGAAAGTCATACCATGTAACCAGCACTCTAAAAGTAAACTTTGACTTTTTACTTTGACTTGTCTTTTTCATACGTTTGCATAATGCACTGTAACTGTACAAACAGTATTTCCATTCAAGTTTAGAATCTGGTGATGTTATCTAACCATATCCAGGAATCTCTGTCTGTCTGTCTGTTCAAGTTTTGTTGTACGATTATGTTAGCAAACTGGACCTGAAGGAAGTTGAATATAAGGAAATGTCAAAACCAATGATAATCGAGTGAAAGAGTCAATATCATATGCACACTCCACGTTCTGATAGCAGGCCTTCTGTACCTACTTGGCTCCACCAACAGTGGCTCACTGAAACACATGGGTGATAGCAGTCCCCTGAACCTACCAGTAGATGTGGGGGGATAACCCCTATTCAGTCCAATCAGGTGCTTGAAGATCAGGAAAGGAATATGCTCTACACTTGAACAGTGTAATTTGCATTCAGTCCCCATCATACAACATTTTCGAATTTGCATAACTTTCCTCCTAGACATAAAGACACACTGTCTATGGAGGAGGGGTGGCAGCTGTGAGGCTATGATGATTATTTAACATTAAGGCTCATACTTTGAAAGGTCAGATACCAGCCTTATGAATGCATTGCCTGCATCATCCTAATCATGAATTTCCAAGTTACATCATAAACAGAACACTTAACTCTCTTGAAAGTGATTATCTTCCTTGCATGTGTTGGTTTTCTTTTGTGCGGAAATGTGATATTGGCTCCATATAAAACTGTATAAAGAAAGTCCAACGTGTTAACTAAATCTTTATTTACTCAGAGCCTCAGTCGCAGATATGTGGTGAAGGGATTTTGCTCAGCTCAAACTACACAAACAACAAACCCACTGCAAAATCTATATGTGCTGGTAGACTGATGCTGTTCTATTCAACACTGTTGTAGTTCAGTGGATGTCCACCATGATGTCCACCCACACACACACACAATCTCTCTCACCCCCCCCCCCCCCACACACACACACACACAGTCTCTCTCTCTGTCTCTCTCATACACGCACACACTGTCTGTCTTTCCCCCAAGTCTGTCTCGCCCCCAGTCTGTCTTACCCCCTCTCTGTCTTACCCCAAATCTGTCTTACCTACCAGTCTGTCTTACCCCAAATCTGTCTTAACCCCCAGTCTGTCTTACCTCCCCACTTGTCTTACCTCCCAGTCTGTCTTACCTCCCCACTTGTCTTACCTCCCAGTCTGTCTTACCTCCCCACTTGTCTTACCTCCCAGTCTGTCTTACCTCCCCACTTGTCTTACCTCCCAGTCTGTCTTACCTCCCCACTTGTCTTACCTCCCAGTCTGTCTTACCTCCCCACTTGTCTTACCTCCCAGTTGGTCTTACTTCCCTGCCATGTGTGCACTGGAAGATGGCAGAAGATAACAGCTTTCCTAACAGGGTACCTTTCCCAGTCTCACGGTAGTTATTCAGAGGATGTGTGTATAAAAGCCTTGGGGAGCGTGTGTTTGATGACTTAGTCCAGAGTGGTGAAGATGTGGGTACAGTCAGCTACAGTATCTGCCTTTTTTACCTTTCCTATGTGGAGGGATTTCAGTTGTTTCAGTCCCTTGTCCCTCTGCTTCCCTCTTAAAGTTGAACTGGGGGTTTAGGAGATGACCACACCACACCTCCAATCTGCCACCTTGTCTAAGCATCTGGTCATCATGCAAATAACACACTTGATACAGCTAATCCAATGCGTAACTCAGTCAGTAGCCTACTATAAATACAACCTTGTTAAACCTGGCAATGATGTGTCTTTACATTTGCATGGAAGAACTTGCAGGTCTTGCTCCCAACTTTTATTTCACGGAATTCTATCTGTTTTGCTGTATCCATATCCAGCTGTTAGTGTGGTCTTGAGAATTACTGTAGGAACGTATTTTTTTCTGGTATCCTTTTGAGAGTGTGTTTGCGTATGATATGTGGACGTATGCGTACGAACATTGGTAGTTTGAGTTTGAAAATTATTGACAGACAGAATGGCTATCCAAAATTAGACTTTGCTGACCTTCAGTAGTGACAAGTGCCAACCTGGTATTCTATTTCTTTTTTATTACCTGGGTATTGTGGCATTGTTTAAACCCAACAGGTACTGTAATTATGGCACCAGCTCATTGTTCCGAATTATCGAAGGGATTCATTGCTCATTTTGCTATTAATAGTGCAGTGTTGCCACCTTTAGAAACTGAAAGGCCTCATTTACATTGATTGATTATCTTCCCCCAAAAAATTGAGTGCGTTCTGCAAGGGCTCCACACCGTATTAATTTCATAGGAAGATTAATTATTCACACAGTTCGGCAGAGCAGTTTTTATCACTGTCTACTTTGGTAATTACGTTTGGGAACGTTGAGAAATTCTGATGTCAAACGTTGTCATTGGGAAGAAGAAGACAAAGTCTGTCATGATACTGACAACAGGCAGCACTAGGTGTGTGTGTGTGTGTGTGTGTGTGTGTGTGTGTTTGTGTGTGTGTGTGTGTGCGCGTGTGTGTGTTGAAGCGTGTGTGCATGCTTGTGTTGTCTCAGAGGTGACAGGATCCAGATTACTCCGAGTGAAATGTGTGATTCAACTCCTAATGGTGAGAACTTGCATCTTAAAACCCTGTGGGTGTTGGCTGACGAGAGAGATGAATGAACTGAAGTGCTTGCCTCAGCCTGTCACATGGTTACCCATTAGACCACCGCAGAAAGCCTTCGGGTGACATGAATCAGGTCTCTTGACAGGCCTTCTGTAAATGTCTACTCTTGCAAGTTAAATATGGAAAACATGTTTCAGTTATATGAGTCAACTGACCCTCATTGGTGTGTGAAGGACCTTCAGAGTGTCGCTTGTTCACCTTCCTACTGTGAGGATGCTGAATACAAAAGCCTGGATTGCAGTGGCTTGGAGTTGCTTTAGCCACCTGAAGTAGCAAGGTTTAGTCAACTGCAGTAAAATACAGTTGCATGGTCTACTGTCTACTAAAGCTGGGTATGTGTGTGTGTGTTTGCATTTACCGAAGACTTTTTTGAAGAATTGCCCCAGAGTAGCTGTGTGTATGGGGAAAGGGGGGTTACTATGCCTGTGTAACAACCACAAGGTGCATTTCAAGCATGGTTATTTAATGTTTCAAGAATCATGTGGATGCTATTTGCCCAGGGTTGACTGCCCACACTTCTGGAAAAACAATAATCTAAGACAAACCTATAACATGGCACCATTCAAAAAACAATTTCTGTACACACACACAGACGTGGTTTGTTCCCTCTTGCTTGCATTAACTGAAGAGAGGCCCTCAGAGAAGTGGCGAATAGATTTTCATGTCCTCCATGGTTCGCGGTTATCTATCCATTGAGCCATTGAGCCCTGCCATCACACAACCTCACTGCTCTGTCTGCTTTGCTTCACTTTTTCTGCTTTGCTTCTTTCTGGAATCAATATCCAATCCCATTGGATGGGTGGGTGTAGTTTGTTTAATCTCTTTCCTGCGTGGGAGTCTAGTACAAGTAAAATGCTCAACGACACATTTTCACAATGAGATTCATTGAAGAGTTTTTACTTACTCAATAACAGAGACATTGCTCTGGGCAACGGAAGCTCGGGAAATCAATTCAAAAGCGTCTAATCATCTTGTTGTTCCGGGTCTAGTTTATTTCAGTTCCCTGGAGACTGAGAGTAGACTACTCAAAGAGGCTCTTGATTTATACACATCGTCCACTCCACATGGCCAGGTCACTCAGACTATCTGAGGGTTCAGCCTGCAGGTGAGGTCTGGAAGGTCCTCATACATACACTAATCAACCCTCCAGGTGTGGGCCCAAGAGCTCATCAGCACCTCACTTTTCCCCAATGCAGTAGAAGTGTGAACCTTTCACCTGACGAGCATGACCAAGAATACTCACAGCATAGCGGAGATGCATGTCATGCCAGCCCCTCCCCAGTGTAGTGCCGTATGTATGTCGTAGCTTTGACTAGCCTCCGTAGCAGAGATGATTTGGCTTGGATCTCACAAAGATGACTGGTAGCGTTTGGTGTTTAGGAGGGAAACTGAAGAAGACATGGGATTGCAGAGTCTGTGAGTCGTTAGATGACAGGGGTAGACCTGAACCTTGTGTGAGCCCTGGCCTCGGTACGAACATTACGGCTGGCCCCAAGGGAGTGTTGTCATGCAGACGCTGCCTACACTTCCGAATACTTCAGGGAACATTTCCCATCATCTATGATGCAAGCCATTTCAACTACTCTTGATGTACCAAGCAATTTTCCCCAACTGCAATCCCTTCTTTATCTCAGCTACAAGCCTTTCCTCAAGGAAAACCATGTTTCTCATTGCTTGGAGTGAAAGCTTGATCATGCATTAGTGATTTCAGAGGTCGCCCAGGGACAGAACCCCAGGACGCTTGAGTTAACTGAAGCCTGCTTTTCTGGATTACAATTCTATGCTAAACAGATCTCTGACATCTGGCCAAAAGCAGAGCATCTGCTTCTATCAGGCTTCCTTCACCGAGTGATCAAAGAGATCCTTGGGTTTCATCCTGCCTAGCAATTTGCTCGCTAGTGGAAGTCAAAAAAGATTATGATGCCGAGTGAATACCGAAGGATCCCCTTTGGAAAAACCTTTCTCTCCTCTACCGTTCTGCCCATATTTTCTCCAGAATTTATTTTATTATTGCTGTTATATCATGGAACTTCATGGTCAAGGAGGGAACATCTCTGCCTTGTGGGGGTGATAAAAACCACAGCTCTTTCTCTCCACTCCATTGTTAAAGGCCTCCTCAGAGAGCCAGGAGTCAGTGAACTCCTGACCTGGAGCATACAAATGGACAGTTGTCCCAAATACTGGTAAGAAGGACAAGCAACTAGTTGGGATCAAAATATGAAGGACGCATCAAATATGGCCCGACACGGTGTTGTCTTTGGCTATCTTCGTTTCTTATTAATATGATTTTCAAGATTAGCTACATTTGGCTGAAGTGGAATTATGTCTACATAGCTGGTTGTTATCATGCATTTCGTTTTTCTGTTTTATAACAAAGTATAAGTGAACACACAGCCACCACTGTCACAGGACTGTGCACTGGTCTCAACATTGGTCTCCATGCCTTATCTAACACTCTCCTGCATCCTTGAATCTAAGCTTTTCAAAATAGAGGATCTTGCCCAGCTCTTTCAGCCCCATCTTAAAACAAGACACAGCATCAGTTTTTTTGGTCAACAAATACCTACACACTAGCCAATCAAATCAAATCAAATGTATTTGTATAGACCTTTTTACACGCAAGCATGTCACAGAGGGCTTCACATACGCCCATAGAACTGCCCCTCAACCAACCTAAACCCTCAAGGAAGACAAGGAAAAACTCCCAGAAAAACTCCCAACAGGAGAAAAAATGTAAGAAACCTTGGGAGGAGCAATTCAGAGAGGGATCCCCTCCTCCAGAGACGGTTGGTGAGAAAGAGGAGCCGAACTTAGGCTAAACATAGTCATACAGTGTCAATGGGTTTTGAAACACCAAAATCCATTGTTCAACTTTATAAATGTAGGACAGGACCTGGAGACTCGCTGTTGGCCGTCATGGAGACTGGTTTCCGGTTGACGACCAGGTCCAGCGTTGGCCGACCGACGACCAGGCAGGTGCTGACAGCTCAAACCCCCCACACCACAAGTGTGTGTGGGGGGGGGGGGCAGAGAGAGGAAAGCAGGGATTAGAGAATGCCAGGAGCAGCTAACAGTTACAGTCATAATAGAATGAGATCCCCACCGGTCAAGTGTGGACTAGTGCAGCAATTCAACAGAGCAAAAAGGGGTATGTCATTGATTTCTAATCAGTTTGTGGTTAAAGTGATACTGAAACATGAGTAGACAAGTCATGTGTTATTGTTTTCAAAGCTCTGGGAAGCTCTGGGAAGTTCTGTGAAGCTCTGTGAGATATCCAGCTCCCCTGGCTTGCTGTTGTTTGGAAGGCAGATACTCTCACAAGGTTTTCGTCTCTGGTTATTGTGGAAAAGTACAACTGGCCACGCCGTCTAAGTAGAAACTGCTATCCTTAAAGGTCTTTGTTCGGTAGACTTGAAGACTGTTGTATCCATGTGTACACAGACTGTGTCCTAATACTGTGGTGTAGTGCTGCATATATGCAGGTATACGGCATATAATGGGAGCTAAGCCGCAGCCAAGTGGAATGATATTCGTCATGTAATAAGTCCACTGGTGTTGTTATTAATAATACCGTTGCATTATATTTGATCAATGCTGTTAATTAAGTGGCTATATGTGCACTCATTCCTGTCAAGCCCAATTCTGTTAAGATAGCTGATTATAAATCTTTTTTTAAATGAGAGAACTAGAGTGGATGGAGCGGTACTTGAGTGTGTCCTTGAAGCTGGACAATAGCCCTGATTATGTTTGCAAAAAAGGATTTGTAGTTTTCCAGCAGGTAATGGACCTCTGCGGACTGTGTGTTGATCAGAGCAGAGCCCTCGGGGCTGTAGCCAGCAGCAGGTGAACATCAAACTGAATACGTAGTTTGAATCTGTCTCTTTAGCTGTAGAGAAATACATGTTATTTACCTGGTTTTTACCCTCGACATTCTTATTTTATGGGAGTGTCCTGTCATATGAATGAATAAAGGATAAAGTCATGGGCATAATACTTCCTGACACTTTGACCTTGATGGGTTGCATTTTTATGTTGTCTACCCCGATGAAGCATTCTGGCATCTAGGTTTGGCTCTTGCAAAGTTTGAGAGATTCCTGATGGAATTGCCTCAATTCTAGCTACAGTACTAAGTCTGTGTCCTCCCGTGTCTGTAAAATGTGATTCTGGTTTCTTTCTGCACCTATGTTGACCCAGTCCACACCTTTCATTACAATCACATCTATTGATGAGAGTATACACACTGTGGTTGTACGTTCAGCCTCGCTTGCGACTCTAACCTTGTGATGCCAGAACTGCAAAACTAACAAAGTCAAGAAGAACAAACACAAATATCCTTTCTAGGTTTATGATTAGATCCATCCATGTGCCATCCAATCTCAGTCCTGGCCATTAACGATCACATTTGAGTGGTTGTAATTGGACAAGGCATAACATTAAATTACATAGATTTAGTACTGAAGCAAATTTCTAAAAGTGTGCTTCTAGCCTTGCAATCAAACATGGAAAATGAAAGAAACATTGATTATAGCTACAGCTTTACAATTTTCCAAGCTTTAACATTTTTCATTAGCTGAAACATTTTGAATATGCACTATAATGTTCTTTGACACCAATTATTATGTGGGTATTCGGAGGATTAAAAGATGGTCTCATACTCTACTCTATAAAACCTTAATGGCATGTATAATCAGAAGACTACAGAGGGGATGTATATGTCCTGTTGATGTCCTTTCCATAGGGGAAAACAATGGCAACCTACACTGCTGTAACCAGAACAGACTCGGATCCAAGTGCAGAGGTATTTAACGGGGAAGTCCAGGAACAGGCAAAAGTCGGTACATAGGCAAACAGGGAAATATAGGTATTTCAAAATCGTGGTCGGAAGACAGGCAAATGGTCGATCAGAGAAACGGACAAAAATGAATGTAACAAGGCTCAGACTGACTATTTAATAAAAGAGTATGGAGGCGTGACAACTGTTCAGAACGATAATTTTCAGTCGCAGTATGCTTTTACAAGACAGATGACCCCTGCCAATCCAGTTATCAACATTAAGTCCCATTTTACAGAGAGGTAATCCATAGAAACAGGATTACAGTTTGTTTGTGAGGACCTCAACCCCCTTTTATTTTAATCTGCTCTCTTCTTCAGAATAATGTGTCCTAATTAGAGGAAGATGCTTCTCAGGATAAGGCTCTCGGCATAGACGTGCACTTAATCAGTTCTTGAGAAGTTCTTGCGTTCCTGCCGGCCAGATCAAATCAAGACGATGTTTCAGGATGCTTAGCGAGAGCTGGATCTGAGTACCCCCTCCCCCCTTTCAAAGATACACACACATGCAATCACTCAGGAACACCATTGTGCACGCACACACTTTCAAGCAAATGCAATGTAGTAGGTGCACACACAACGGAATACATTCTCATCACACGCACACACACATGTTATTCCAATGAAAGCCCCATAAAAAAATCTTAAGCAATTCAAACCTTGTTTGAGATCATATTCCTCAACCTCTCCTCTCTGACACTTCTTCTTGAGTCTGTATGTCACTGATTAAAACAGGGATCCCAGTTCCTTGATTCATTGGCTTCCCTGCAGCCAGGGCCACTCGACAGTTGTTCAGTCTGTGATTAGGAACAGTGTTTGATAACTTCAGCAGAGCCATGCACTGAAACAATAAACCCTTCTTATCACTTATCACTACCATTAAGTGACTAATGGAAATGGTGTCTTCTTAGTTCATGTTTTTCATCTTATAATGTGTGTGAGTTTGTGGTGCCATACTCCTAAATTGATTGACGTTAGAAAACATTCACAGCTGCCCTTTGACCTTTTTTTTGCTGTTAAACCTGCAGAAATGTGTTTTTTGTTGTGTTGGTTCATAAAGACACTTAGTCATTTAGTACATGCTCTTATCCAGAGCGACTTACAGTAAGTACAGGGACATTTCCCAGAGGCAAGAAGGGTGAAGTGCCTTGCCACAACGTCATTTTGCATGGCCGGGAATCGAACCAGCAACCTTCTGATTAATAGTCCGATTCCCTAACCGCTCAGCCACCTGACCTCCCTAGTAGAGAATAGAGAATAGAGAACAAAGCAATGGAGTGTCCTGTCCTGTTAGCCTTGAGGTATGTACGTCAACACTTCTCACCGGTCACAAAAGTACTTTCATTTTAACTCTGACTCAATCTCTATGTCATTAAAAGATTGCTCTATTGTTTCATAAGCCTCTTCAGTCATTCCGAATAAGTGAAGTCTCATTGACATTAACATCAGGTGTGGCAAAATTCATATATAAAATCATGTTTCAATTTCACAGGTTTACCGTTGGAAACGTTATAAATAGTCAGGGCCTGATGAACACTGTTGAATCACATGAAGGATATGACTGCATGTTGGTCTGGAATGGTTAAAGTCCTAGAAGCTCTGAGAGGGCAAGAAGGGCAAAGCACTTCCATGTTCACTCTCAGACCTGATCAATATGTTATTAAAAGCTTACTCCATTGATTCATAAGCGTCTTTTCTGTCTCCTAATACAAGTCAGGTCTCAACGACTACACATTGAAATGTAATTTTAGCATCAGATGAGACAGAACTAAAAACATAACCACATTATTGCAAATCTTCAATATTCAATTCTCAAACTATTGGTAAATAAGCCTCTAAATGTATCCTTAATTCCCCATGTGTTGCCTGTTTCATTTGGATCTGATCTTATCGCTCTACCTCTCTGGGAGTCACATAGGTGATCATTAAGTCGTCTAGATATTGATGTTTTACATTTCCCTGTTTTTTCTCCTATAGATCCACTATAAATAGGCCACTAGAACTGATTGGGTTGCATAGTTCAACACTATGAATGTGCGCTTGTGACAGGCTTGCATTGCTTTACAACAATGGTGTTGTAATGATATATCATAATAATAATAATAATAATCATGCTAAGGTGTCTGAGAGGACAGGGTTTATGTCAAGAGATCAGGCAACACGAATCATCATCATATCTGATGGATGCATGCACATTTTAATCCCCCTCTATTACCTTACTCATTAGTATTCCTTTGGCAATTTATCTTTGTGTCTTTAAATATATTTGCTTTGTTAATAATTAAGGAAATTCACCAGTTTATAGGTGTGTGGTAGAGAGCCATTCCATTTCCAAACCAATTACTCCTTACATACAGAAACCACATATTGACATTGACTTGACATGCACACTTAGGCCTGACGCAGTGGTCATGTAGTTACCATATAATCAATGGGGCGGGAGCATCATTTAAGTATGACTCACCTCTGAGATCTATATCTATAAATACATAATCTTCCTTTTCTATGCTTCACTAGGAGGTGCAAGGAACCTCATTGTTAGACTGACAATTTTGCCCCACATATGACAGGATGAATTGGAAGCAAATTAGTTTTATTTAAAAAGAACTGACAAACTTAAGAGTATTCAGTAGTCAAGTACTGTCATGCATTTCTATGTCAGATAAAGTCCAGCTTTATTTTGTTTTAAAGAAGCCCACACTATTAAGTAGTAAATGTATGACTTGGTGTTCAGCTGCCATCCTCTTTCCCAGGTAAAAACAAGCTTTGTTTTATTTCAGGGAAATCAAAAAGGACTGCATAACGATAGACACTGTACTAGTTCATGAACCACTTGGGCATGAACTAGGACAGGGCAACCCAACCTTCCAATTCGCACCACCCTGCTAGGCTCTCACTTCACGCCCACCCGTGATTTTACAACTCCTCCATGGAACATAGTCCCCAAAACACACTGCACACCTTTACAGTACATAACACAATGTCCCACGCACACTCCAGCCTACACTGACATAATGTCAAGCTAGCCCTCACTTTGTGATGCTCTGCAAAACCTAATAGTCCCGCCCAGCAGGAGTTTGACTTCAAGGGTGCCTTTTTGGAGGTTTAGACTGTGGGAAGCCCAATTACTCGCTGGCCACATACACACCTCCCACACAACAGTTATATCCTGGTAACAATAGCATGCAAATATGACAATCTCCAGACTTATGGAAACCACCCCCCAGGTTCTAGGCTTTTGGACCAACCTCCAACTCCATATGGCAGAGCTTGTGGGAAAACCGCCAGGCCAACAAGCAGGTAATTCTTATGGTGGCGGCTGCCCATTTAGACAAGGGTTGTTGCATGTGCTCCTTAACCCACGCTACTCTCCCCCTCAGTTGGAATGTGTTCCTCCACAAAGTTGAAATATTACATCAAAACGCTCGTTTTCAAATAGCAGTCATTTTGATCCTAACAGTCAATAGTCAGTACAGCACATAATCTAGGACCAGAAGCAGACAGTTCATCAGGCCCATTTTGTTGATGCTGATGTGAAAGTCCTTCAACAGGCACTGTGTCCCTGCTGGCATTTGAATGGGTATCTCTCTCTATGTCTGTCCATCTGTCTGTCTCTCAGTCTTCCCTCCCTCTATCTTCTATTCCCCATACCTTTTAAAGACGCCTCCCGTCGAGGTCTTTATCACATTGCGCCCTCCTGAGTGTTGCTGTATCTGATAACCGGAGCTGGAATAGTGAAAAAGGTCACCCTTGGCTGTCTACTGTTGATAAACCAAGTGTGAGGAAAGTCCCGCAGTGCTGCAGAATGGGGCAGGTCAGGTGTGTATATGAGGACATGTATTAGCTGTTAGCACCAGCACGCTTCTACAAGGTTTAGAGTGCACTGCAGGAACCTGTGTTATAAATAACAACTTCGCTGAAAAAAAACAAAATTTGGAAAATCCAAAGGTGCATCGCTGTCTTGCTACATATTAGATATGCAAGTAAGGTTACCGGTACTGTCTAAGCAAGGCCTTATTATGTTGGTGAAAGGGATGTGGAGATCCAGAGAAACAAAGCCTTAACATAGCCATGCTCCCTGCTGGAGTCATTACAGACATACATCTCATTGATTACTGTACACAGAACCGTGCTATTTATTTGTGTATTATTTATTTGTGTATTACAGACTATTTGAATCTCTAATAAACACATACGCACAGGCTCACACAGACAAAAACAACAACACTTGGCTAACAAACTGAGAGTGAAGAGGGAACATAAATGTGTTACTGGGGGGTCAGATGGCTGAGCGGTTAGGGAATTGGGCTAATAATCAGAAGTTTGCCGGTTCGATTCCTGGCCGTGAAAAATGACGTTGTGTCCTTGGGCAAGGCACTTCACCCTACTTGCCTCGGGGGGAATGTCCCTATACTTACTGTAAGTCGCTCTGGATAAGAGCGTCTGCTAAATGACTAAATGTAAATGCACTGTAATGCCTACTTTACCCACAAGGGGACAGTAACACAGATGCAAATGATAGAACAAGTGAATAAAATGCAGATGAAAAACACAATTATTCCCTGTGGTTTGTAATCTCTGGTACAAGTGATTCCTTCGGAGTATGTGTTATATATCAGACTATATACCTCTCTCAGAACACTCCTGGAGTCTACAAGAGCTGATTTTCTGACAGGTCTATTTGTGATGCATTGGTCATGATCGTTGGAATCACTGGCATTATCATGTCTCACTCTGAAATATTGCACACATACACACACACTCGCAATTGCTTTTCAATCAGCAAGGCCTTTGAACACAAAGCAGCTCAGGTCACACCGTCCTCTAAGGGGCATCCAATTTCAGCTCTTTTTGCCTCCAAGGAGGGCAGTTACCCTCTCATTCACCCTGCAGCTCAGCCCCACGCTTCAAACACATTCAGTTCTGAGGACTGATTTAACATTGTGCCAAATCACTGTGTTCCATGGAAAATCACACGTGTACACACACACACACACACACTCACACACACCCAAAGCCATTCATCTCCTGGCTGAGCTGCCATCTGTCGCCAGAGTGTCCAATCTTGAAAGATGACAGAGCCCACAAGAAAGATGACAGAGCCTATTACAAACAGTGAACCAGCCGTTCCTCCCCCTGCGAAAGTTACTCCTAAATTATACATAGAAGATAGGGGGACTAATAGGCCTGAAGCACACTAATAGTGTCTTAAAGGTTGGCCATTTACTTTTTTAATGACTTATAACCTTTAAAGGTGTATTCATGTGGGGGCCAGACAGTTTAAGTGACATCCCACCCTTTCAAACAAGGAGTGGTTCAGGTGCGGGGGTGGGCAGACTAATTATGAACGCCCTGTTGAGAGGACACGGTCTGCCTGACCTTCTAAGAAGGAAGAATACCTCGAAACAGTTCTACCTCACAAAACTGTCTGTGTCTCAATTGTGTTTTGTGAGAAAGAGACACACACAGAGAGAGAGAGAGAGAGAGAGAGAGAGAGAGAGAGAGAGAGAGAGAGAGAGAGAGAGAGAGAGAGAGAGAGAGAGAGAGAGAGAGTGGGTGTTTGTTAACACTCGATATATGCATGTGTACCAGGGTATTGTATGTGTTAAGTCTATGTGTGTTTGTTTATGTGTGCATCTGTACCTACGCTGTATTTGTGTGTGTGTGTGTATTTGTGGACCCCGTCATCTAAATTGTTTCTCCACAAGGGTGTGCTTGATCGTCAGAAAAGGTCACATAGCAAAACACCTTCACCTCCGTGCCCTTCTCAGATAGGAAAAGTTGAACTTTCACACCCAGTTCTTCATTTCCACACAGCTGGGTGCCCGTGTACAAAGCCACTTAATTGACCTATCCACACGGGCACAGGCTTTACCACAGAGCTCCTTCAAATGGGAACACCATCGCTAATCCCTGGTAATTGGCATAGGAGCCCACCAGGAGGAGAGCAGGATAATTGGGAAAGGCTCTGTGACAGACACCTGTGGGTAACATCAATGGTTTAGCCCAGGGTGAGAGGAAATGGCTTTATCACACCTGCCCCCATGCTCTACAGTCTATCTCAGTGACTCATATAGCACACATGGAAATGGTGACTAGTGAGTTTCGGTGATCTGTTTTTCGGCTGAAAATGGTCTCGATCACACAAGTGGTCAATAAGATTTCTGAATGTTCATTGTGTGTACTTATATTGAAATCCATGGGTCTTTACCATAACACAGTATTTTCATTTTTTGAATCTTCACTTAAGTTGTACATTTATGGAATCAAGCGACACCTAACCCGGATGGTGTCTTAAACTGTCTAAAAGTAAAGACTAGAGGATGAGCCTCCAGCAAAAATAGCTATTGTGGGTTTTTTGAGACTATCAGACCGTTGCATATTTATTAGCATGCGTTTGTATACAGCTGTACATTTGCCAAGGGAATTTATTCATTATTTATTTAGGAGAATGTGACAAGAGTCTTGGGTGAATCCACGTAATTCCGTCCAAACAGAAATGGGGGCTCATTCGACAACTGTGGCAACAGACTACTATTAGGTGCCACTGCTTGCAGTCAATCACGATTACGCACGTCGTTAAAGTCCCCTCAACCGGCACCAAACTCTGAGCTGGCCATATGCTAACATCTCATTTGTGGGGACGACAAACCTGGTGAGACTCCCTTCGACTCATACATTAATTCTGTATATATTAAAACGCGGAGAGAGAGGAAGTGCGATAGATGCTGGGGTGGGGAGCCGCGTGACTGATGGCACAAGGCTGACAACCACCAGACTATACCATTGTTTGGATGTAGACCAGGACTCAGCAGCTCCGTTTATTGACTTCAAGATTAAATTATTTTTAATATAATAGGTTTTCTGTACACGTATCGACGGTAACGTGCGCTCCGGGGTTTTGCGTAAACTGGCATCATGCGTAATTTGACACTCTACGTAGACAACAACATTTGTTGAAAGCATATCAACAACATATGATGTTCAGTTCTGAACATAAAATAGCAACGGAGACATTGAATGACTTAACCCGTATTTGCGTCCCAGTGCGTATTTTGGGGGTTTGTACCAATGGGACTTGTTGCTTCCACATCGACTGCATTTGAATAGGCTATTTGATTGAAAACACGTGAATAATGGAGGCGACACACAACGGATCCAACACAACAAGGAATTTAACGAATCAATTCGTTCAACCCCCGTGGCGTATTGCGTTATGGTCAGTAGCATACAGCTCCGTGCTAGCCGTGGCGGTTTTTGGAAACTTAATTGTGATCTGGATCATATTAGCTCACAAGCGGATGAGAACCGTGACGAACTATTTCCTGCTCAACTTGGCTTTCTCTGACGCTTCGATGGCTGCGTTTAACACTCTAATAAATTTTATTTATGCTGCCCATGGCGAGTGGTACTTTGGTGAAGCCTACTGCAAGTTCCACAACTTCTTCCCTGTCACCGCAGTCTTCGCAAGTATCTACTCGATGACAGCAATTGCTTACGACAGGTGAGTTGGGGACACTAAACAAGTACAATGAATACATAGGCCTATGTTATCATAAGTGTGTAAACTGATCATTGTTATGATTGAGCCATAGTAACGCACATAGTCTTAGAGATCATTCATATTACGATTTCCACATGACCCTGGATGATGTATAAGTATGCTGGCTCCAGTCACTCTTAGACTGACTCTTGCACAAGTGAGTGAGAGTACAGCCAATCCCTTCTGAGTTGTTTGGTGAAAAGATATCTGGTGACAGAACTAGAAAACCAGCCAGAGCTGATCCCCAGTGTTGATCTCTGATCTTCTGACATCTAAACCCTGTGAACTCAGGTACATGGCCATCATCCATCCCTTGAAGCCTCGCCTGTCGGCCACTGCCACCAAGGTGGTGATCGTGTGTATCTGGGCTCTGGCTGTGGCCCTGGCCTTCCCTCTCTGCTTCTACTCCACCCTCCGCAGGATGCCTCGCAGGACCATCTGCTACGTGGCCTGGCCTCGACCCGCGGACGACTCCTTCATGTGAGGGGGTACACACACCAATACAAGCACACACACATGCAGACACACACGCACCAACACACGCCTGTTCAAAAGCACTTCATTATAAATGAATAGCAGATTGTGAAATGATCACCATCACCCCAGTAATAAATGGGTGTTGGGTCAGTTCAATCAGGAGAGACCTGGGATGAGTGAAAGAAGTTTATTACATAATAATAAATGTACTATGGTGTTTGGAGCTTGAACCCCACGAGGAATTATATAGATCAACGGGCGCCTGCCCAACGCCCGAAGAAGAATCCCCCACGGAGTCCAGACACTGATGGCGGTGGCGGAAGCCGACGACCAATCGAGCCGAAGACTGAGACGGAACCTGGTGGTGACGGGGTGGTGGAGGGTCGCGCACTTGATAGCATGAACAAACTACACAGGGAGAGAACCATATTTAAAGGCACGGATCATGTGACGATAGGTGGGAGCGCTAATCGACCTGAGCCCCAGTGACCGCCCGACCAGAGAACGGGGGAAGGTCGGGCGTTCTTAGCGGGGGGAATGAGTAGTGTACACTACGATTAAGCCCGAGTGCAGGGATTGGTCTTGCCTGACTGAACTTGCGCAAGCTTCATATGGCTGAGCGGTTAGGGAGTCGGGCTATTAAACAGAAGGTTGTTGGTTCGATTCCTGTCCGCGTCAATTGATGTTGTGTCCTTGGGCAAGGCACTTCACCCTACTTGCCTCGGGGGGAATGTCCCTGTACTTACTGTAAGTCGCTCTGGATAAGAGCATAAGAGCATGGATAAATGACTAAATGTAAATGTAATCGTGGGTGTTTATGATATCTCACCTCATTGTGTCCAGGTGGGGAAGTATAGGCCCTACTGATATCAGATTTGCTGTCAAGAATGTTAATCCTATGCCAATGGAAATACACTGACCATACTTACTGTTTGTGTGCAGGTACCACATCATCGTGATGGTGCTGGTGTACCTGCTGCCCCTAGTGGTGATGGGCATCACCTACACCATCGTGGGCGTGACCTTGTGGGGAGGAGAGATCCCTGGGGACTCTTCAGACAACTACCACGGACAGCTCAGAGCCAAGAGGAAGGTGCGACACCACTACACACCATGTGACCTCATCTTTGATTTATTTTAATCCCGCAACCATCTAGGGAACATTGTATTTTTATTTAGTTTGATTCATTGTATGTCTGTCCAGTGATGCCCCAATTGAAAGCGAAAGAAATGGTTTTAGAGTAAAAAACGAATTCTAGTGAATCATAAAATGCATTATGTCATAACGGTCATGGTGCATATTCAGCCATGGGAACCACAAACTCAGTCAGGTTATGTGGGGATTAAATCCTTCACAACTCGCATGATCAACATCTATCTTTTAATCTGTAGGATTAACAAAGCAAATATCATCATCATAAATGCCTGAGACCACAGGGTGCTCTCTGGGATTATTTGGGAACACCTATCTACGGTGCCAGGGGAGGTCCTTATTGAAAGCTCAGATTCATTCAGATTATTCTCTGACCTGATTACAGCAGGTCTCCTGCGTTCAGGAGATTTAGATAGTTTGATACTTGAATATGGTGATAAGGTATTGCAGATGCAGTCATGTGTGTGTGCACATGAGAATGGACAGAACATCTGAAACATCAACCCCATTTTAAGATGTTTTGATACTTCTTGGATCACAGTCAAAACGTTTCTGATGTATTGTTAAAGAAACCTCCAAAAAGGTCATCCTGGTTTGTTTTACATTCCACTGTGGGTGCCTGTTTAATTTAGTTCATTTTCCAGAGAAATCATTTTAGTTCTGGAGACAATCAGCATTATTTCATAGGAAAGAGTTTAAACAATCCAAGGGACAGCTCATCATGAAATAAATGGTCTCCCGGGTTGGAGATGAGAGGTCTTTATTACCAAGTAATGGTCACCTCTCTCAGGTGTGACACAGCTGGTGGAGGTTGATAACAGAGCCTCATCTGTCTGCCCCCGAGCCCCACACAAGCTCCTCACCAGCCCGCCATCATCACACCTGATGAGCAGCTGTGGAGGCCTCGTCAGCGGCCCACCTTTCCTTCTCTTTGTGTCGGCCTTTGTCAGACGAGGGGGCGAGAGCTAACCATCATGCACTGCTCTCTTGTCTCATTAGAGCCAGATGTGTCATCCACACAAACCTGGCAGTTTCCTTCACTTTGATGCACACTAAATATATCACTATGAAGGAAGGAGTCCATCCTGGAGGTGGGTGGAATGTTCCGGGCAGGAAAGTGGTATTGCGTATTTTTTCTAAATTGCTAGTCTGCTATATTGGTTGGGATTCTGAAAGGACTGCTAGTAATAACAGTCCTTTTATAAAGTGGCCCTGCTAGTCATTGTGCACACTGCCTCCCCCCAGTCCAGTCCAGGAGTTGCTCTTTGGTTTAATGGTTAGATGTTTGGATTCCTGTATGGCAGTTAGATTCCCTCCTGTTGCATGCAGGTGAAACCTCACACCTTGAAGGCGCTATGAAGAAGGTTTTTCAGGTGACCATGGTTCACTTTCTAGTCCCAGATCATGCTTTTGAATGGCTGCTCCCTGCGACTCGCCAGAAAACAATCAGTGTAATTTCTAATCAGGTGTTTAGAGGGACAATTGGATCGACAGACGGCAATCACGGCCAAATCCACAGGGTCACTTGTTCACTGGCAGTTCAGGCATGATGAAGTGGGAACAGCAGATGGTTAATGGGCCCTCTCCAGAGATAAAAAGAAACCTTCCTCACAGAAAAAAAACGATCTTTGTAAGTGAAATCTCAAAACCCCAAACCACCATTACATATTCAGAACTCGTAGACAACAAGACCTGAGAAGGAATACGAGTATGTGTCATTGGCCACAACAATACAGCACATTGCTGCTAGGGGAGAGATTGGAAGATTTTGTGGGGATCTTTGGGGACTTAAAGATGCAATCAGCCCATTGCTGTCTCTCTGAAAGCACTGGATCCTGGAGATGAAGGTCTCATTGTCCTAAAGTGATATTGGTTTCTTATCACATGAATGTGTCTGGTAGAGGAACGGCTCAGTGTCTTATAATTCTGTAGTGATTCTAGTGTGTGTTTTGGAAGCATTTTAAGAATGGTTATAGTTGGCATGTATGTGTTGTGGGTGCAATTTAGCCTTCATGGGTTATCTGAAGGACAGTTTGTGATTGCGGTTTTTAACACACAAATACAGTATATGTATTAAAGAAAAAGCTATGGTTCCTGTCCTAAAAATATATTGTTAATGGTGTTACAGAGAGACTTAAAATAGCCACCTGACAACTGAAAGGTTGACGTTGCCCACATTGGTCTCAAGTACTTTCAACCCCACACAGACCTGGCCTAAGACAATGCGAGGCTGTGATACACAGCGTGTGACGACAGTGTGTCGCACGCTGTTGGTGATAGTCACCAACCATCTGTAGAATTATCTTTTTATCTGAAAACCTGTCTTGTGCACTGCATTACTCATAAAGGAACATGCTCTCTGGGTGATGTGTCACTGACCATTTCTGCCTTTCTACTTGATGGTTATTTTTTCAGCTTTTCTTTCCATTTGTATTCTGGTTTTAAAATCCAGACTGCATTTGAGTTTTGACTGGCAGGGGGAGGGCAGCTATTTTGGTAGTGTGAGAGGTGTCATCATAGGCAGTGTGGCTGTGTGCATGAGTGTGTGTGTGTGTGTCCACAGGTCCCTCTTTGTCTTCAGCTCATGTTAATTTTAGAGGACCAATTGGGGAAGCAATGTTCTTCACCTGTTTGTTTCCCTCTAAATGTATCTTCTCAACTCTCTCACAAACAAGCACACATATTACACACATTTCACTCATTCTGTGGTAGGTGGTGAAGATGATGATCATCGTGGTGGTGACCTTCGCCCTCTGTTGGCTGCCGTACCACGTCTACTTCATCGTGACGGGCCTCATCAAGTACCTGAACAGGTGGAAGTTCATCCAGCAGGTGTACCTGTCAGTGCTGTGGCTGGCCATGAGCTCCACCATGTACAACCCCATCATCTACTGCTGTCTGAATAGCAGGTAGGCTAAACACACACACACACACACACACACACTGATATAAAGCGACTAAAGCAAAGTTTCGCATTCTGCATGTCAACATAGTTTCAGTTGACCATGTCTACATCTGTGATACAGTACCGGGATAATAAAGAAATCAGTGTTTTTTATTCACTCATCTTCTCGCATTTGATTTTGTGACAACCCATGGAAGAGTTTGTCTCCGTTTGGGTCCCAGGTTCCGGGCGGGCTTCAAGCGAGCATTCCGCTGGTGCCCGTTCGTGCACGTGTCCAGTTACGACGACCTGGAGCTGCAGATGACCCGACTCCGCCCTGGCAACCAGAGCAGCATGTGCACGCTGTCGCGTATGGAGACCAGTATCAGCAGCCACCGTAGCAAGAAGAAGAAGAGCCCTGCCTCCCACACCAATGGAGAGGCCGCCGCTGCTGAATGCTCTGACCCAACCGTGGTCAGATCTAGCCTGTACAGCAACCCCGAGGATCCAAAGGAGCAGTTCTCCTGAGAGACGGACGAGTTCAGAGGTTAACACTTGGGGAGAGGTCAATACTGGGGGCAAGGTTAGAGAGAGATCAACACTGGGTCTGTGGACCAGTGGATTCAGTGTTAACACCATGGTGGTAGTTGCAGGATCTTTACTGCCCTCTACTGTGCTGTAATCGTTAGTGTTGGTCGTATTATGTTTCCGAATCACGTCTAAAGAACACAGCGCTTTGATTCAACTATTAGTACTAGAGATTGTCTGTGTGTTACTGAATCTTAACCAGTCTCTTCTTCTGTACAAACTCACAATGTGTCTCTGCGGATCTTTAAAACCTAGTTTGCATAAGTATTGATTCTAATTAGTAGTGATGATATCGACTTAAGCGGTTTGTTACAGTAAGTGCATACGAATGTAATAAACGATGATGCCTTTAACTTCCATATATCCACAGGTATTGTTTTGGCTATGGCAGGTGTACTGCATCAGACCCACATAAGAATCTCTCCCTAGTCAGTACAGAGTCAGAGACAGAGTCATCTTTTCTAGAACATTCAGTTAGAAGGAAGAATTACAAGGTTCCTTATGTGGATCATGAACGTCATACTGTAAATCTGTTTATTTTGGCTGATCATTGGCTGCTGGACTGATTGACAACAATGCCGACTGTGCGTCCTGGGGTGGACTTTAACCTCGAGGCACCGGACTGAAAATATATTAAATGCCTTAACGTCCATCAGCAATTTCCTGAAGTGAAAGAACATGGCATCTCCTCACAAATGAAAAAGAATTGACAAAAAGACCAAAAAGAAACATCATGTCCGTTGTTTCTGTTATTGGTAGGCAGGCTAGAAATTATCTTTCAGCTGAATTTAAATTATTTGAAGCTGTAACAATAATATTGTCACAAAAGTGTCACTTTTCTGAGAACACAGACTCATTTTCTTGTGTGTGAGTAAGGACCTGTAAATGTAACCTGGTATCACACCTTTTTGTGCTTGTGATACCAGATTGGTAAATGGCATAATTGGATGCTATCTGGTTGTTATTTATTATTTATTCTGTATTCATTGAGAGGTGCATTTAAAGTGTACATAAACTGTGATCTGCTTCAGTGCATGTGCCTAAACATGCGCACATACATATACACCATTGTGCATTCCATAAGGATGAAAATAACAGTGCATTACTGTACAGTATAAAAGGATTATGACAGTGTTGAGGTATTAACCACAATATAAAAGCTTTTTTATATTGCGCAAAGAGATTATGCAAGGGCCTGGCTTCTCATTAAACATGACTGTGTCATGTTCTCCAACTCTCCAGTGTCAATCACTTGGTCAACTCGCCCCCTCATCCCCTCCTCTCACTCTCTTACATCTATAACCTATTTTGTATAAAGCATACACCCAGTGTTTTTAGCTAACTGCACATTTGTCCATCAATTACGTAAATGCAAATACTTTTGGGGGGGTTTCCAATATGTTTTTGTTCCAATAACTTGTGTTTTACTTTCAGTTTTTTTAGGTTAAATACTGAGCTGTTAGGTATGTGTTCATGTATTGACCTGCTAGATTTAGATTTGTTTGTATTGCTAGTTGGCTTTTGTGGATTCAAAATATGTGATTGTCTGGCTTTTTCTTGTACAAATAATGTTCAACAAATGTTCTTTTATTGAAACAATCCTTAATTTTTCTACTCTGGCCATTATGAGGCTGTGTGCTGAAAATGTGGGGTGGGTAAGGGCATGTTGAATAGCCTACCTTTAGACTTATATAGTACATGTGAGTGCTTGCCTTAATTCTTCTTAATAAACTTTGGCTCAAATCCTGTCAAGGCTTGGGTGATCACAAACTTGCCTGAACATCACCGTAGGCTGGTGCATAACACCTTATGTTAAAGAGATATATCCTGGCTCTTAACCAGGATATACGTCTGGTAACCAATCAGTTTACCAGACGAAATATAAACTCTGTTATATGTGTCTTTTTACAACAATGTGATTCTAACAGAACATGATTTCTTGAATTGTATACAAATATTGTGATAACATGTTATTTACATTAGTAAGTGTAGTTCAGTATGTTAACCATAATGGTGCATATGTAATTAAACAAGCCTCTTTTGTCAGTAATAGGAGATTAAATGATCCACTAATTGTGGAGACATTCTACCTTCTACAATTATATCCTTATCCTTAGGTAGTGCTGCCAGGCCAGCAGTTATGAAGTTAGTCTAATAAACATGTTGAAGAGTTGGTACAGCCCTCCCACTGCATACTTTCCATTCCCTTCCTGTGGGACATGCCAGTAAGCGAAGCTTCCTCTCTCTCTGTCTCTCTCTCTTATCCTTCTTTGGCCTGTTGTTTCAACTCTTTCTCACACTCACTGTGTATGTCTCTCTTGCTGTCTCACTCATGTTTTCTCTCACTGCCTCTGTTTCTTTCTCTCACACAACCACAAACACAGATTCCCACTTACATAAAGACCTAGTTGAATGATGCTGTATATGGTAGTACCAAATTTCAACTTAATGTGTCTTAAAGAGATAATGTACACTTCTTGATGGGTAAGCCATGACATTTATTCTGCAGACAAACAACGTAAGGTGTTACACAAATGTAACTTCCTGTTTACTTTAGTAATTGAATGTCTCCACTGCTAGCATGAGGAGGAACATGGATGAATGCAGGTGAAGGCTGAGGCAAAATATTTATTTATTTATGAACACAGGGAAGCTTTATCTATGTATTTCTCTCTCTTTTTTCCTTTCTCTCTCTGTGGTCAGGCTTGGTAAGATGCAATACTCAGGGAGGCAGAAAGAGACAAAGCCATCAGGTGGAACGCTTTGCTGGTTAGCCATTGCGGAGTGGAGCTTGGAACTGTAGTAGGTCTGAGAGGGAGGAGACGTACAAAAGGATACATTGTTTTTGAAACGGTAAACATTCTGTAACATCATCATACATGCAGCTAACCACAGTGTATACTGTGGGAGAAATCAAAGATTTCCTATGTGCTTATGTTGATCACAATCAGTGAAACCACTATTGCTATTATTATCTCAAATATATACTTTAGGCTGAAGGACAGCCTTTCATGGCCCAGGGGGAGACTAGTCTGGGGGTTGAGAGAACCACTACACTTTACATCAGCCTAGATTCTAAGACTTCTTATAATGGAAGATTGTTTTAAAATACTGTAGCTGTCGTTTCCACGATTGTCTGGCGGTTGAACACCAGACAATTTAATTTAATCTTAATTTTCTGTATTCACTATAAAAGCCTTCACGCCTTAGAGAGACTTGCAAATACCTCTGTGTGTCTGAGTTGGTCATTATTCTTGTCTCGGGGGGTATTACTGTCTTTCCAATCAGTTGATTGTCTAATACTTAAAACTCAGAAGCTGAACTTATAGTGACACTGTTCCAGTGTAGACAGACATAAAACACATTCCGTCATTCTTGGACAAAGATGGTAAGAGAATAGACAGGAAATGTGGCATTAAGGCCTCAGCCACTTTCGCTCTAAAGGGGCCTTAGTCACTAGGGCAATAAATACGAACAATTTCTTCCACAATACTGGTGACAGCCTTACCTTGGAAAGTATTGACAGTCATGGTTGCTTTCATTCTTTAAACTGCTCAAGACAATCAAAGTGTAGCTGTTATCGTCCTCAGTATGCTTCTTCACCTCCTCTACCTGGAACACTTCTGCTGGAGACAGCAGCCAGGAGCCAACATCACTTGGCTGACATGCGCTCTTATACAGGTCAATGGCCGAGCAGGTGGTGATCTTAAAAACGGTTTCAGACTCTTCAACTACATTAGAAAGATTTTCTTCGGCAGAGACAAAGCTGCCGAATCTGACCTTTGACCCTACGCCTGCTGTGTACACCGTCTCAGATCCATGAAATAAAGTCTGGCACTTTCTGGGTTTCAAAACCTGGAAGGAATCCATTAGCAGGAAGTGAAAAGACTTGAACTGGAAGTCCTTGATGTAGACATTGGCATTTCCACCCAGAGTCTCAACTCCCTTTGTGAAACTGTCACGGAAGCTTTTATTGTGTCCATAAATCGCCAACGCTTTGGTGTGCATTTCATCTCCTCCTGGTATTGGTGCTTTACAGGCTTCTTGTTGCCAGGCTGAGCTGAGCTCAGTGGTGGCAAGCTCCCGTTCCAACAACTCCCTGATAACTACCTGGAACATCTCGTCCCGGCAGTTTTTATACTGGTCGTCCACTGCATTGGGTGCCATGTCCAGATCTTTAGACTCAATCATCTGTTGAGGTTTGGAATGTAGACATATTTACTTTAGCAAACTATACACCCTGGGTTTTCTGTGGTACCATCAGTGTATTTTTTTGTTATTTGTAACACAGGTACAAGTACCTTGTACAAGTACAGGTACAATACATTGGAATTCTGTGTAGGAGGATCTAAATCTTAATTCCTAATAAAGAAATTCAAATCTTACGTGAGCAGTATTCTTAAAAACAATATATACATTATATCTACTACATATATATAATTGTTTAACTTTTTTTCCCAAAAGCCTTATAATCCCATGTGAAAGTTGTTACTTTACCTTAAGTGTAGCAATCAGGAAAAATACAAGAGTCAGTTCACTCATTTTGCCAGCAATGTCGTACTTTTCTGTTTTGGAATAAGACAATATTAAAAACAGTTAAAATCCATTCAGAGTGTGAGTGCAACACACATTCACCCAATCCCTTGGTAATTCACACACACACACACACACACACACACACACACACACACACACATAGAGTATACAAACCAAACAAACTATATCCAGAAATTGAAATGGCCTGTGTACGTCTTCTCTAGAAGGATCAATAAGAGAGGAGCAGGATAGTATTACTTTGATGGAAAATAGATTGTTTTACCCCTGAAACGACTCCCTCTCTAGACAATCCTGACCCAGATGAGATACAGTAACACAGTTCTGAAAACTTTGGACTGCAAATCGTTTGAGAGGAAAAGAAAGAATATCCAGATTTAAAAACATACCGTTGGAAATGTTGTAGTGCTGTTAATGAAATCACTCGGAACAAGAAAGTGAATCAGAGTTTCCTGCAGGCTTCATGAGCTGTTCACCCTATTTTCCTCTTCACTCTCTTGTGCAGGAAACCAAGCCCCTTATCTTGGCAACACAATCATTTTTCTTCTCCTGAAGGAAATAACATAGTGTTTTTTTCCATGAGCTTGGTGTTGACCAGTTTTGCTAACCTAAGATCTGGCTGTCTATGGTGATTTGTGCATTCAGGATTATTTTACAGGCACAGTGGGATTTTCTCAACATTGTCTTTGGCAGACTTTTGCAACATCAGTGTTGCATACCTCAGGAGCTAAGTACTGTTGAGTCGGTTAGAATCACAGACAGTACTTCACTTTTAAGGAAAACTCTTTTGAGTGTTAGAAAACTGATTATGATGATTGTGATGATTAGTGAGGGCATATCACAAGGACTAATTTATTAAAAACCATGCTCCAGCTTCATTTCCATTTTATTTAAACCCAACATCCTTAAATGTATTACATGGAACACTAATTTTTACAGACAAAGAAAATAATATTTTGTATTTAAAATGTGTATATCAAAATACTGTTGCTCAATAACAATATGATAATCATTAGTGTTGAATCACAAGGTGTCCCCTGAGGAATTTCTGATGATTGACTACCCTCTAGGGGTAACACAGAACAACAAATATTGGGTGATGAGTCATGATGGGAGAAGAAATGTGTGTTTTACCAGATTATAGTTTTTGGCAGAGTACCCAAAGGACAAATCTCTGACCACTGATTATTCAATTTAAAGGATAACAGGATGGGAAAATGTAGATGGTGAATGTCAGAGCTGCACAATGTTGTGTACACATGGATGACTAATATAAATTCCCACAATGAAATCCATCTTAATCTTAAAGTGATCTGGGTGCAGTTTTTCTCAGTTGCTTTCATACCTACATTTCTCAGATCACAATTGAAACTTGTTCAACCTCCACATCTTCAAAAAAATGTATGCATCATAAAAGCAATAACTTATTCTTATGAACAAATTGCTATTGATTTTGTACATTAATGCAAATGTATATTCATGCAAATGAATTTAGCCTACAATTGTCTGCTGTGTCCTACATTATCAATTGTTTATGTCATGTTTATCAATGTATATAGGTTTTTTGTTGAATAGTCTTACCCCATCATTGTCATAAAAAACCTTGAGGTTTCTGTTTCTTCTATTTTGAATCAGGCTATTCAGGTAACACAAAAAAACTCATACTCTCAACTACTACTATGACATGTTTTGATCCATGAGGCTTTGAAAGAGGGACATTTCAGATGCTCCTCATCTGTACATCCATTGTAAATCCGTTTGTCACCACAAACAATACCACTGCACTGTTTTTATCATTCAGAGGACCTGCATTGTTTTGATGAACAAACAATTGGATGATGTCCCTCTGCTCCTTGTACAGGTGAAGCAACTCTCTCATGACAAACTCCACCCATCGTTTCATTACAGGCTCTCAGATTACAACACAGCTGAAAAACAGCACGCAACTTTCAAGTGCAAAGAAGACAGATTAATGTATGTAACTATGTATTTTTTGTTTTATTTAGTTTACACATTGCTACGGTGTTCATGTCAGCTGCAAGTGTGTTTAGAGACTCAATAGACAGGACATCAGCAGCAACAGCATAGCCCCATCATTTGGCAAAGAGTTGGAGGAACCAGTTAGCCTCTCAGGCCTGAAGAAAAAAAAAGGTTTGCATGAGAAAGTAGGCTACAAACAGTGCAAATCTGTTTTAGAAAGTTTGATCATGTATTGGTACTACATTACCTTAGATATGAACATTCATGTCTCTGATACTTTCCTATGATAGGTTTCAAAGTGATGGATGTCCTTTCTTCGTGTGTGAGAATTTCCACATTGGTTACCTTAAATTTCTCATATGGAGGGATTATCATCTCAATGTCTCTTAGACAAGAATAATCATTCACATCAGTTGCTTGACATGACACCATCTTGAACTCAGTGGTGCAAAAGCCTTCCATGAAAGCACCTGCCCAGTGGTAGGCACCCAAACGTACAACTGAGTTCACTTTTGTCATTTTAAAGTTGGTGTGAGATCCACTTATGACGTTGAAACAGCCGTTTGTCTTATTCAGCATTCTAAGGGCATCTGTCAATAGAAAGTGCAGAGATTTGTAGCGAAAGTCACTTTTATAAATGTCAGCATTAGCTCCTTTGGTCCTTACTTCGGCATTGAATTTATAATAGAAGATAAAGTTGCTTGTGAAAACTGCAAGTGCAATACTGTGCTCCTCTTGGGCTCCTGGTATCTGCTTACTACACCTTTTCCCATCTTTCCAAGCTTCCAAGTAATCCGAGTCTGCTTGCAGTTCTTTTTCCAGCAATCCTCCTGGTTCCAGAACTTTCTGAAGCATTCCCTCTCCACAGTTGAGATACTGGTCATCAAATGAGTTCAGCTCCATTGTCATGCCTGCTTGAGTAGCAGAGTGCAAGGCTGTTGTTTGAGCCTTGGTTACTCTACCAGCCTGACACAAGTGGGAAAGGGATAGCGCACATGAATCACACGTCCTTTACAAAAACATGGTGCATGCTTACACAATGTAGCAATCATTGGTGATTCCAACTTATGAATGTATATCTTAATAATGCTATTGTATTCCCTTCAGGCTGATTTGTTTGTTTCTGTGGCATTTGTTTTAGCTATAATAAAATGAGACAAAAATGCATACATGCAAAGGATCCCTTCTACTCACCACCATGCTCATGATGATAATCAGAATGTGGTGTTTCATAGAAACACCCATGACAGAGAAACGGTGTCTCAACAGCCTATTACTAGAAGACTGAAAAAAAGCATCTCCTAAACGAACACATGTAAATGTAAGCTAATGTAAATGCTGCAGTCCCTGTGCTCTGCTCAGACTGGTATGAAGTGATCCAGAAAGCTGAATAAGAGGTGTCAATGTCCAAACGTCACAGCAGCTTGGATCACACCGTAGATAGACAGGACAATATGGAAGTTTAAGACACAGATTAAGTTACTGGTTTGCATTATGATATGATACATGAATAGTAAGTAATGTAATAGTCAAGACTGGTTGTACGATGATAAAGAAAACAGGTTTGATTACAATATGGGTGACGAAAACAAGTTTATCTGACAAATATTTCGCTTCTTAACATTTTCTACCACCTTTTCCCTATTGGAAAGGGATCAGCAAAGCTGAACTTTGTGTACTATCTTCCCAGTGGTCTTTCTTTATCAAGACTTGATAGATAGACATGAATTCATATTACTGCATAGTTAGACTATAGAACTAGTGCAAAATCTGAATGAACTGCAACAACAGTTGCTCATTTTGAGCTCTCTGAACTGTTAGACTACTCTACAGACCGACATGGGCCAATTCAGTATATTAAAGTAGGATGACATGATAAATAGAAAATACAGGTCAGTTTACATAGGTCTTTTGCTATTGAGCAATTGAGAAAAGTCACAGGATTTTAAGGAGGGGGGTGGAGATACCCTTTTGATAGACAACTGTGTACCCTTAAGTTAAACCATTGCAAACAGTTACACATAATGTATAATAAGACTCGGGAGTAACGAGTAGTCTCAGAGTGATTCGTTCATTTTCTGGTGGCCGACATAAAAAAAAAAAGTAAGGGGCTCCTAGCTCTCGATGCTAGTTTACCCATTTAGGATTGGTTTCAAACTTAGCAAAAATATGGAAAAACTATTCTATGAAAAAGCTAGTATGAGCCACGTTCGAGAATCGAACAACAATTATTGGGGGAGATAGTTTTGGAAATGTTGACTGGAGTTAGGTTATAGAATAAAAACGACCGGACGAGTCGGGTAGCAAATCGGAAATGCAATACCACCTACATCCACCGCGGCCGTATTTCCCCAAGAAGGTTTAGTTAGACTCACTTTTTGGCCACTACCATATCGGCTTATCTTGTCTATGTAGGCTAGAACATAACTTGTCGTTTCCACATATACATACAATTAATAATTAACCAATTTACAGCAGTAAGCTATAAACATTTATATAAGCAATCCCCTCTCCATCCACGACTTCCTTATCTTCAACACACACACGCACACACACACACACACACACACACACACACACACACCGACACTAAGAATCACTTTCATTTTCTGAGCATTCTAGGTCTGTCAACAAAACAGATAGTAACTGCCCTCAACAGTGCTGCTCACACCTTATGTTTGTCGTGCACAAAACCGGTTGATTGTGTTTGAGTTTCTGTTCCCAGTAAACCATAGCCTAATCAAGGTTCATTTTCGTTTCTTGCTTTGTTGCTGTCTTTAAATGCGGAAATATATAGGCAGTTATCTTCAGAGCTCATTCAGACTGTGGAAACTGAACAGTGCACCTACTTCAATATTTTGAATAGACTTTAAATTATGTTTTCATGGGGAGAAGACACTAATTATGGCTTCGGTTTAAGGAAGTTGGATGGTTCAAATCCAATCAATCAGAATCATTTTATTAATTTCACAAATTTAAGATCAGATGTTAGGGACCTCTCCGCAGGTCAAAGCGTGGTCGCGTTCGTCAGGACTGATGGAAAAGCGTCGATTGTTCGGATTCGAGAGGACCAAGATGGAAGAAGGTCCACAGGAAAATTGAGTAGGCTTACGTTTTTTTGCCTTCATCTAGATACTCTATCATGCTATGTAAATACTGTATATGTTGATGAAAATGATAGTGTGTCCCTGAAAAAAGGTAGGTAATTGACATTGTAGGCCTATCTATCCTTAGGGAGTGTGAACTGTGAGGAGAAGATTCATGCAGTGAGTTGTGGTGACGATTTTGCTGTTTTACTGTCTGAGGAAGGCAAGGTTCTAATCATGGACTCATCTAACATTGTCAGGTCAGTATGTTTGTGAGTCTGAGAGGCAAGTCCTTTATACTATATAATAGCCTACTCACCATTTAAATGAATACAGATTACACTATAGATACTGTAAATCCATATTCACTTAAATGGTGTGGCACCACACTTCGCTGCCTGTATTCTGTCTTCTTCAGGCCTCTAAAGGAACTGTGCAACACTCAAGTGAATCAAGTTGCATGTGGGGACCAGCATTCAATTGTCCTCACACAAGGTAAAGAATATACTATAATTTTATTGGAGACCCATCAATGTAGGCCTACAAATATTACTCACATACACCCTGCCTCAATTCATTCAACATTTCTAGTTTGGTATAATGCATTTAAATTACTAGTGTAGTGCTCGTGTCCATGGTGTGGCAGGTGATTACAACAATGGTTAGTTGATTCAGTGACACACAAACACACACACACAGATTCCTGGAATTATAGTTTGATAGTCTTACCCATGATGCCCATGCCCGTGATGCAGCTAGTGATAAAAATGTTGGTTAGTGACAGTATGCCCAATTTTCTTTTGAATTGCCAATTGAAAAATTGTCCAGCAAGTAGGCCCAGCAATACACCTACCACATTTAATCTTCATACTGTGTTGTGTGTGAATGTTTGGATGACCAATTTGCGCTTGCAAGAAATAACTATACCCGTGTTAATGTTGAGCAGCCTTTTCAATTACCATTGGGAGCTGAGACTAAGGGTACTTTTTGATTGGATGAGGGTTTATTGAAATCCATGGCTGCATCCCTTGATACAATGCATCTACATGCCTATTTATTTTTCGCAAAAGCAAAAATTAATTCAAACTTCACACACTTCACTGCATGTCCTTGGGTCCAGAGCCATACAATTGCTACATGTCAACTTCACACAGTGCCAGATTCGCAAGATAATCAAGCAACAGACACACACAGAGATTCCTGGTATAATAGTATGATATTTACCACAAAAAATGTGGTCATAGGAATACTTGTGTAATGGTGAGAATAGTTGCTAACGTCTCACTCCTCTTTAGATGGGCAGGTATTTACATGGGGAATGAACACTTTTGGCCAGCTGGGTTTGGACCTGGGTACAGATGGACACCGCCCCCCCCAGGTCCTGCACTCTTTGTCAGGACTTCCCCTGATCCAGGTCACCAGTGGGGGGGACCACTGCATCGCCCTCTCAGTTTCTGGAGCTGTGTTCACCTGGGGCAGGAACAGCTGTGGCCAGCTGGGGCTAGGGGACACCACTGGTAGTATTGACATGACAATGATTACTTCTCACACTCTGTTTGCAGTGAGTGTGTAGAGGTCATACACACATACATGGCCAATAGTATGTGGACACCTCACTGAATGTGAACATTCCAAAATCATGGGCATTAATATGGATTGGTTTCTAGAATTGCCTTCACCTTTCTGGGCCAGCCTTTCAATAGACATTGATGTGGAATTTGCTTCCATTCAGCCACAAAAACATAAGAGAGATTGGAGTTTGGTGATTAGACCTTCCTTGCAGATGCTGGTCAGGTGTCTGCATACTTTTTGGTCATGTAGCATCTGCCGTGAATATTGTTAATAGAAACGTTAAGTCATTTTTTGCCTGACAGAAAATCTGTTTGTGTTACTTTCTAGACAGACATGTCCCAACTCCTGTCACATTGCTTGACAGAAAGAAGACAGTTTCCATCTCTTGTGGAAAAGATCATACTGTCATTTTGACAAAGGTTGTATTCTCTGAGACCCCCCCCCCCCCCCTTCTGCACTATTTGAAACAAATTCAGTATGTATTTATATCCCCCAACAACATAATTTCAATTGCAAGATATAGTTAATCATAATCTAAGTAGTATTTTCTCTGCCCATAGGGAGGTGTGGTGTTCACATTTGGTGGCGGTCGGTATGGGCAGCTGGGTCACAACACTCAGACAGATGAACACCGACCTCGGGTTGTGGCAGAACTCTGGGGGTCAAAGGTCACTCAGGTAGCTTGTGGAAGGTACGCAACACTCCTTACATGATCCTTTATAATACCAAGCACTGAGTCATAACATTTATATTACAGTGTTTAGAACATGCCGCACAGAGTGAGCAATGTAGTGAGAAAAATCTGACCTCTAATGTTGGATTATATCAATACATTATAATACCACAGGGGTTTCACTTTAGCTTTGTTACTTCTGTGCAACATTAGACATCACACGCTGGCATTTGTGGGCTCCGCCAAGGTATATTCTTTTGGACATGGAGAGCACGGGCAGCTTGGAAATGGAATCCTGACTGACCAGTCTGTGCCTTTGCCAGTACAGATATCACAGGGTATGCATTTTTGGTAGAATCTAAACTTTATTAACTGTTAAAACTACGACTTCCAGAGCACCACCTGATTTTGATACCAATAGCATAATGATAATGCATCAATCTACTGACAATTATTTTACTTTTCAGAGAGTGATGACCAGAAAATCAAACGTATATTTGCAGGAGGAAACCATTCATTTGCAATGACCACTTCTGCACAGGTATTAAAAATAGAAATAAAAATTGTCAACAATATTTGGTATACCAGATCATTATTGCTGCTTCGTAATGTACATTATAATCAAATGTTGCTTAAATATAAAGGGTGTAATTAAGGTGAGACAGAAAACATTGGTTGACGGAAGGGTCGACGAATGGATCTCTAAATGTGACACAAAATCTTGGAAAAGAATACAGAAGTAAGAGCCATTTAAAAACTCAAAATAACTATTCATGCTATAGAAAATGAACAACCAACACTCAAACAGAAACTTATCAGTGTTTTGAGGTGACGGGTTGCTCACCTGGTAGAGTGCGTATTGCATAAGTTAAAGATCCCATGACATGCTGTTTTTAGATGCTTTATATAGGCCTTAGTGGTCCACTAATACTGTATCTGAAGTCTATTTCCTGAAATTCAGCCTTGGTGCAGAATTACAGGCACTATGAGCAGTCCCACAATGAGTTTTCCTCAGGACGCGCTGTTTCTGTAGCTTTAAATGCTGTGAGGAAGAAAGAGGCGGGGCTAACTGCCATGTTTCGGTCTTTTGCAAGCCATGATGTCTCGAGGGAAAACCAATGTCGCGCTCACACGGTCGTAGCTCGTTTTTTCATTGGTGGTCCAAATTCTCTGTGCGGGCAAAGCAGAGAAAGGGGATGTAAACTTCAAAACCGAGCGTTTGAGCTCTCATTTTCTCAAAGGCGGAGAAGAATACCCAGGAATACCTTTTGAAATTTCTAGCCACTGGGGGACCAAAGGCAGGCTAGGGGAACTCATATTAATGTTAAATAACCTCCTAAAGTGAAGTTTTCATGTCATGGGACCTTTAAGCCTTTCTGCAGGGGCCTGGATTCAATATCCAGGGACCATGGTCATTTCCAGTATGTCCTCCCCTGTCTCTCTCCTACATTTCCTGCCCTAATACTGTCACTATCTCTCATATATGTACAGTATATAATAACATAATTTAATGTGTCAACTACATTTAAATTAATGCAATCTTTTCAGGGAAATCAAGGCAATGTTCTCCTCTTCATCCTGTCTAAATCAAAGTTTCCTAGACAGAAGGTTAGTGTCCTTACTTGCATTCTTCCATTCAATCTTACTCTTCATTTTATTTATTGTATTGTTTAAAACAATTTGTTTTATCATTCCATGATGATTCATTTCTATTATGATTGTATAAGCAGCAACAAGCACTACCAAACCTCTTCAAAATATAGTGGCCTGGACTTGTCACTTGCAAGAAAGGTTTTGAAGAAGCTGGCGAAAAAGGAGAAAGTGTTGGCTGAGGTATTTTGGGAAAAATATGACCTTAGATGTTTAATGGTAATCCAAGTCAGCCTTTAATATTTATTTGTTTACCTGAACTGACCTGTACTCTGGTGGTTGATAACTCAATTAAATCTAGACATACTGTAACCCCCTTCCCTCTAGATTAAAACTGTGGTCCTGCACTCACTGCTCCCTACCCTGAATGAGAACCCCTTTAGTGTGGAGAGCCTGAGAGTGTACCTTGTCCTCTCAGAGCTCCTAAGGGCCACAGTTAAGCCAAACCAGGTCACAGACATAGAGCTCACTGTGGCCGTCGCGGCCGCCATCTTAAGACTGCACCCCAACAAGCTCCAGATCCTGGGTGAGGTCATTCTCAATCGACCTAAAATGGTCTACAGCCATGATGGTTATGAGGAAACATCTCTGTTTAGTGTTTTAAATGTATACTAAAGCAAATTTGTTGAGTTAATCAAGTTTTCTTTTCAATTTTCTTGTATTTTTAATATATGTCTTTCTATTGACCCTTTATTGTTATAATCTGTCATTCTATTGTGAATTTAGCTTCTGCATTAAACAGTAAATCCCCCCCCCTCCCACCCACCCACATGGTAGGAGACTTGTGGTCTTCACTGAAGCCATCTACTCTGGTCAAGCAGATACAGATGTGGAAGGACACCCTGTCATTCATTCTGAGGACCCTCAGTATTACTTCCCACAGAACAGGAGTCAAAGACCTTCTCGATGTGCTCCAGCATCTCTTCACAGTCAGTGTACACAGCCAATACTCCTACCGCCTTTACTCAGAATGCCATTGATGGGTCATTTTCAGTTTGGGATTTCTCTTTCTGCAACTTTGTAGGCAACCCAGAAGGCTGGAGGGACACTTAACATTCCAGTCAGTGCCTTTTGTATGGACGACGTTGTATTCAGTTTCCAATACCTGCAGGAAGATGTGAAACGTTGGCGTTTGTGGTCAAAAAAGAAGGTAAATATTTTACAATACATTTGTACAATGTACACATTGAGCAGATGCTTTTATCCAAACATACATACATACATTAAAATAGGGCAGATAAATTGAACCAAGCAAGCTATTTGTATTAGAATGTACTATACTGTAATAGATGAGATAGCGAAAACAACATTAATCTTCATTATTGTGTTTATGGTAGAGAACATAAGAGATCTTGGTTGTCAGATTTTAAAATATTGTGTTTTTGTTTTTAGAAATTGGATGGGATGTCATTACCCATCGTTTGCCGTTACCCATTTGTGATGAATCCGCAAAGCAAGCAATTGGTTCTGAATGTTGCTGCCTATCTCTCACAGGTAAGTCAGTCATGCTTCTCAGGATATAAGGCTTTTGTTTGACCAGATGCTCCATCACAGCTCTGATGTCATACAGTATGAGGACTGATGGGTAAATATGAAGGATTAAAATAGTGTGAATTGATTGCAGGGACAACTTGAAACCAACCATGAGAATGGGATGTGGCCTTTTGGAATACCCCAGCCTTCCTCCTCTCTCTATTTTGAGTTGAGGCTGAGAAGAGCATCACTCATTGAAGACACCTTCAGAGAACTGAATGTTGCAGATCCCAGTATTTTCAAGAAGCACCTTGTAGTAAATACGCCTGATTATTTACTCGGCACAAAATCTTAAAACAAGAGGTGTCTATGGCTCTCCAACAGAAGGGAGGGATGATAGAATTGTGGATTAACAAAGATGTTATGCACCGCTTTAATTTTCTCAGGTGTATTTTGATGGCGACTCACAGTTGTCAGATGTGTACAGAAGGGACTTCTTCCTCCACGTGTTAGATAGCCTGCTGGACCCTGATTCTAAGATGTTCATGTACAATCACACCAAAACGCTGGCCTGGTTTCCTGCGATGGTAAGGTCTCACTTTCAGAACAGATAGCCTACAGTGGGTTTCATGGTCTGTCTTTCACCTCTGTGTCATCATTAGCTCCCTCTTCCAAACATTTCTTACCTGATATCATGAAAGATCTTGCAGACTGCAGCAACATAATATACTGAGGTCACTTGAATTAATTAACTTAATTATTATTATTTGTGAATACATTTAGCAGTTTATAATTTTTTTTTTATTAACAGCCCATACTAGAAGAGAAAAGGTACTTCTTTTTTGGGGTTCTCTGTGGGCTGGCCTTACACGGCAACATGGTTGTACACCTGCCCTTCCCATTGGCCCTTTTTAAAAAGCTATTGAACAGAAAGCCCTCCTTGGAGGATCTGATAGACTTCAGCTCTGATGGACAGTAAGTTAACAAAGTCCTCTCTTATCAAATACTGGTAATTTAGAAGAGATACTGTAGGAATAAATGTTTAACTCTTGATTACTAAACTCTAATTTTAGATATATTTGATGTATTTAAAGGATTTTGAAGGACATCCTAGACTACCCTGATGATGTTGTTGAAAACTTGGACATGACATTCACAGTGAGTATTGTAATTGTGACTGTACAGCTGTGGCCATAAAGTATTGGGAGCGACATACATTTTGTGTTTGCAAAGCTTGCTGGGCCTTGGCATAAAATGACTGCTAACATAATTTCAGTAAGTCATATCATCAGCACAGGGGAACGTGTGAACTAGTTCTAGCCAGGTGAAATCACTATCATTCTGATTGGATTTTAAGAGCAGATTGACTGCTGTAAAAGGGGGGACTATTTGCATATATTGAAAATGTTTGCCCCCCCAAAAAATATTAAATGTATCCTATTGTATTCTATAGAGACATGTGAAAACATTTCCTAAAATACTGAACCAGCAAACTTTGCAAACATTTGTCATTACCAAAACGTATGGCCACGCCTGTAGGTTGAAATAGTATCATAATAGTAGCAGCATAATTTAAATTGATATATTTACATAATCTCACTGCGTAATCCCATTTATGTAATTACATTTTGGTGTTTTTGTGAAAAAAAATATTTTCATGAAGAAATGACGATACAAATTGTGATGATTTTGCCAGTCAGATTATTATAAAAAAAAAAATGAACAGGAACATTATCTTATTTACAATAACTATAACCGCTAAACAGTCTTCATTGTTTCCTTTATACGCAATAACAGGTGATATGGGACAACACAAGGGTTGAACTTGATTCCAAAGAACCAGAGAAATTGGTCACAGGTGAAAACAAGTAAGGTTATGAAAAAGAACCTCACAAAATAAGGCTTAAGTAAAATTCTCAAAAGAATGATAAATTATAACTTTTTCTGTTCTTGGTAAAAATATCTGGATACCATACATTACCATTGCCAGGATGGAGTTTTCAGAGGCCTATGTGAACCTCGTCTTCAACAAATCAGTGGAGGGTGTGTTTGCAGAGTTCCGGCGTGGCTTCTTTACTGTGTGTGAAGAGGATGCAGCCTTGCTCTTCAGGCCTGAGGAACTGAGAGCGGTCATGGTTGGCTCTGAGAACTACGATTGGGAGAAACTCAAACAGGTCCTCATACCTCTAAAGCGGGATAAGCAATAGATTTATAGGTTTCATGATGCTGTCATGGTCAGCTATGCTAATTATGATCTGTGTAGAATGTTGAGTATATGTTTTTTCCTCCCAATTTTAGAACACCGTTTACGAAGGAATGTACAATGCAGTCCATCCAACCATTTTTATATTTTGGGAGGTGTTTGAAGAACTATCCGAAGAGAAAAAGAGAGCTTTCCTATGTAAGTACAATAAGACTGCAATATGACTCTGACTCAGTTTAATATGAGTTATACATTGTTTAATTAATAATGTGTATTCAGAAGAGCTTTGTTGCTGCTTTAGAGCTACGGTGCCTGTCAAAAGTATGGAAACACCTAGCCTTTCATCAATATAGATACATGCACCATTTTTCTTTTTTTAATGCCAGATTTCAATCAATCAAGGTCTGTAAGGCATTTAACTTACATGTATATATAACATGAGTTCTCCAAATATTGCTAAAGGTGACACGGTTAAATTACCTACTTTGTTGCATATAAACAATAGGTACATGTGTCTGAAAAATGATAAAAGACTAGGTGTTTCCAAACTTTTGACCGGCACCGTTTTCCAGATCCACAAACTGTACAAAGGTTCAGAATATTTTTCATATTGTAGCCATATCTGTCTCTCTCTTTGCCAGTGTTCCTTACAGGTTGTCTTCGGGTGCCCATCTTGGGTATGGGCCAGATCCGAATGCGGGTCCAAAACCTAGCAAACTCTTCCGAACACCATTTCCCAGAAGCTCTGACCTGCCACTCTCTACTACTGCTCCCCATGTACCGCTCCAAGGAGATACTGCAGGCCAGACTCATAGAGGCGCTCTGTCACAACAGAGGCTTCTGGAGGGACTAGTCCTGCACCACAACACCCAAGTACATTCTGGCATTATGTCTTTGTTTCTCAGCTTTAAACATGTGACTTGCTGTAGTTGTGCTCCTATACACCTGTGATATAATCATATCTGGTTCATTGTATGTGCCTGTAAGGAATTTCAAGGCATGGCTAAAACATTTCTGTATCCATTCAGACCCATCTAGAGACATAATGAATGTAATGCAATAAAAATGAGCCCTTATCTTACCCGTGTCTCAATGCTCTCAGGCTTTC
Source organism: Osmerus eperlanus (assembly GCF_963692335.1). NCBI lineage: Eukaryota > Metazoa > Chordata > Actinopteri > Osmeriformes > Osmeridae > Osmerus > Osmerus eperlanus. The sequence continues at coordinate 9,107,879 of NC_085031.1, forward strand.
TGAAAATGAAACCACAAGTGGACTATTTCAGCATTTACTTTCGTTAGTTGAATGAACCAGTGACAATAGACTTTTTCTGCGGCCAGGTTTATTACATCATCCTGCTACGCTCTGTCTTAGAGCACTGACGAATATCGTAACAGAGAAAGTAAAACATATAATATAATGGAATGAAGACAGATGGGAATTATTGGAGTGAGAAAAGCTAAAATCACAAACGGATAAAAATAACAAAAGGCAAAACAAACAATGCATAGAAACAGACTGGTGAGAAATAAAACTGTAGCCCACAATTTTACAATTATCAATAACACTGTGTTTTTTTACAGTTAACCAGATAACATTCAACTTTAAACACTGAGAAAGAGATGGTGGGAAACAAACAACAACAAAAAAGATGGTGGCCTTATTTGCTGACGCTGACATTTACTTAAGTGATCTACCAACCTTCTACACTTAAACAAAATAATGCATATTAATATCATAGAATAGAGTCCTTTTATATTACATAGCTACCCAATTTCAATGCAATTACATTTGTGCTTCATACAATTGTGAAACTATAAGTATAAAGCAAAAAGTTGGACCAGCTAGTAACTAATTGTGGGTCAAGGCTGAGAGGTAGGGTTGAACACACCCTCCTCAGATTATTAAACAAATGTAAGCCTACAGTTGACTCATTGTCAAAGAACAGTGAACCACTAATAAGCAATATTGGACATCCTGTCCAGAAAAGAAAACGTAAACTCGTAATCTCTGCTGTGTTCGACATCCAACTACCACAATCACTCAGGTAGTGGTTAATAATGTTAATAGCAATAATATTTGTAACTTTAATTGATATTTACATATACAGGAACATTTGCAGTATTATAGTTTTGCTTTGTATTCTTGCTTTTCTGACTTGATTTTTAAATTTTATTTAAGTACACTTGAAAATAAAATGTGGATTTATCTTCTTTAGGAAAACACACAAACAGACCTCACACACGCACACACTTAAACTCATGGAGTTTTAGAAAAGAAAGTAAAGTCCCACAATACAATGTTTTAAATACCCCCCCCCCACACACACAAAACAGCATCTGTGAAGCACTGTGCACCACATTTCTAGTGCTACCCTTACTAAATATCAGTCACCACATGGCTGTTCACACCCAGACAGAAAAGAAGGGAGACGCTCTCTAAAGTTCTTCTGTTTGACAGGTGAAAGGATGAGCTGCATCCGTCTTCACAGTGAGACTACTTAGGAAGAGGTCAAGAATGTGGACGTTGGAGTGAGGAAGAGTGAAAATAGAGTGACTTAGAAATGGGAGTGAGTCCGAGGAAGAGATGGAGTGGGTGGAGGGAGAGAGAGGGCAGAGCTGATCTAGGGGCATCTATTTGGTGTCTGTCGTAATAATCAAGGCATGAAGCAGGTTACCCTGTCCAGTTCTGTCCTACCGTTTGTCTGTAGCAGCCCAAACACACGCAATATACACAGAGATGCTGGGGCAATCCATTATCTCAGCTGGAAGGTAGGGGGGTAGATAACACAGGGGGGATGCCCCAATATGCCCTCACCCCCCTTTGGTGAAATAAAGAATGTCTTGCCATGTCTGGATAAGTCCATTTAGCTGGGGGAGGGGAGGGTTGGTTTGAATCAGAAGATGTCAGGGCACATGTCCCAGTTGCCCTGGTCCTTAGCCTCCCAGTAACCTCCCTTGTAGACGTGCATGGTCTCTCCCGAGACAGGGTCCTCGAACCTCTCGAACCACAGTGCCTGGTAGTTGTCCTGGTGGGAGCCTGGAGAGAACAAACCAGAAGCTGTAGAGGTGGCGACGCGTAGACTGTGACGCCATTGGGATAAGATGGGGGTATCTTCCTGGTGCGAGATGCTAATCCAGGAAGTCATACTGGTACTACTCATACTGGTTCTAAATAGTAGTACTGGTTCTAAATCCTAGTACACAGCAATCATTGCTGCTGGAGGAGCTGCAAAGAAGGTAGAGACCAAAACAGGAACAACACAAACCAGAGAAAAGGACTACGGGGAAGGGGGAGTAGGGCTGAGTGGGAGAAAGCAAGAGAGAAAAGAGAACTGGACTGGTGTTACTTGCTTTTGACCGTAGATCCATTAGGGGCTTCAGAGCCTTCCACTGAAGGACAAGATGGATAGATGAGGGGGAGAATATTGGTGAAGAGGAACTAAAATGGCATGATGATGGCCTGGGGCCTCATTTATAAAAGATTAACATCAAGAAGTGGCATATAAACAAAACACAAAGTGCTTATGGACAAAGAAATTCTGATTTAAAAGCGTGCACACACTCCTTTCACGCTGGAAATGTAGTATATCATACCGTTCTCCTCATCATTTCTGAAAATACATTTCATAATGTGCCAGCAGGCCTATTGTTTAATAATTAGAGATCGAATTATATTCTCAAAACATATGAGGTTCTTTTGCAATAACTAATATCTTTGTTTGTATTTATTATCCTAAATGTGTTCACTCAGGGTACTCTTCATATATACATATATGACAGAGATACCCAGACCATAATATTTATTCTACACAATGGTAGGCTTAGGCTACCAATTTCAAAGTGTTTCTCAAGTTTCATCCTACTGCTGTAGGCCCGTAAGAAGGACCACAGTCTACTATCAAGTCATTCTTTTTGTAAATCCCAAAGTTTGCTTAGAAAGTAGTCTGCGCCTTCTTTTGTACACAACATTCCTAAATGAGGCCCCTGGTGTTGGACTGTGCATGAGTGTGTATGTATGTAGGTGCCCTAAATAATACTTGCTTTGAAAAGGAGAGCTGGGTGGCCCTTGGGAAGCTGCAGCGATAAAGTGGGAAAAAATGTAAATGTGTAAAAAGGTTTCTATTTAATTATGAAAAATTAAGAAAGGAGATCGATAGACATATAGACACGCAGACAGACAGACACGTAAACTGATAGATAGAGCTACTTGCATGCAACAGGTGTGTGAGGGGGAGAGTCTTCTGTATCAGCTGAACAAGAAAAAGGGGAAAAAGAGACGTCTATCCGTATGTTTCTCAACCCCCCAAACCAAAACACATGCAAATGTGATGCAAAACATGTCACTATATTACTAGTAGTACTGATATGGGATACATTGTAGCTGCTTACTAACTACTGCATGCTCAACTGTAGAAGAGAGAGAATTTGATGGAATAATGGCATCACCAACTAGAACTATCTACTGTATTTAAAACGGAATAATAAGTGTTTCCCAAATTGTATGTAATACTTATATGTAGAGTTTAGATAGAGGAAGAGAGAACCAAGTGTGTGTTGCGTGTGTGTTTAAGTGCGAGGGAAGCAGATGCAAAGGTACTTGCTTTCGTCTGAAGCCTCGCTGGCCTCCGTGCCAACCTCCACTGTGTCGGCTAAATGGAATGTAAATGTGGATAGGGGATGGGGAAAAAATGAGGGGACAAAATGATAACGATGAGATGGGCCTTGAAGGATGGGCATGAATGACCAAGTCTATATACTTACCTTGTGGTACATACGTGTGTGTGCGTGTAGTTAAGGAAAGGTAGAGTAAGAGGGAATGGAGGAGGAGGAAGAGAGGAGTACTTGCTTTTGTGAGGTGAGTCAGTAAAGGAATCCTCATTGACAGCTTGGGGGGGGGGGAAAGACAGACAAACAGGTGAACGACAGACTGACAGACACTCCCTCCCTCTTCCCCCCCATCCTCTCTCTCTGTTCTCTCTGTCTCTGTCTCTTACCCTCCTCGGGTGGGATGGCCGTCTTGGCCGCCTCCCTCTCCCTCTCCCTCCGCACGATGCGCTGCTTTTCCTCCAGCCTCTGCTTCTCTGTGTTGGCCTCGTCCCACCGCCCATCCTCCATCAGCCTCTGGTCGGGCCGGTGGCGGCTGTCGGTGGGGGCTATGCCCTCCTCAGCCTCGTTAAGGCTCAACGCTAGGGTGGAGAAGTAGTACATGGTCTCCGCTCCCTCACTGTGGGAAGGGAGAAAGTGAGGGTTGGGTAGTGAGACGGGAACAAAAAAATTAATAAAAAAGAGAGAAATATCAAGTGTCATCAATGCACTGTAATCTCATGGCCTTTTCATGGTCAAAAGGATTAATCGCTCTCCTGCGGGGGGGACCTCGTCTGTACTCACGGTAGCTCGTTCTTCTTCCACAGCTCGCGGGCCTTCAGGGTCTGGTAGACCGTCTTCTGTTTGCCCTCAGCGCCATTCTCCCCCCCCTTGCTGCTCTGCATCACCCTTGAGAACTCCATCCTCTCATCCCAGGTGCCTGACAGCACAAAGTGGGCCTTGCCCTCCTTGTCGGTAACCACCCCAGTTACCTGGGGAAGACAGAAAGGGAGGGGGAATGGTGTGTGTGTGTGTGTGTGCGTGAGAGAGAGAGACTTGTAGTTCTCTGTGTGTGTGTGTGTTAAAGAGTAGAAGTGTCGGTTCTGAGTGAGTGAGGGAGGTCAGAGCCTCACCTTCCTGGCCACGTCTCTGGAGAAGTAGCTGTAGGGGGCAAACTTGAGGTGACAGCGGTCTCCAGTGGTGTGGTTCACCACATCTATCTCTCCTGACTGACACAGGCAGCAAGAGGGAGAAAAAAGAGAGATTACAGAAAAGGGGTAGGAAGGGAGAACGAGTATTGTCATGTAATTGCAGTACTGCAGTAATTGGCTGAGTTTTGGGGAGTGGCTGTACCTGGTCGATCCACAGCTTGCCTACGATAATGTTGTGAACTGTGGTGGTGACTTTCTTCCACGAGTAGTGATTGTTGCTCTTCTCAAATATGCACTGGATGGAACCTGAGGAGGGACAAAAGAGGGTGGTCAACGCACCGACGTGACGGTCTTGAAAAAATAGAGGGAACTATTCTGAACACAGGCATGCAGTTGGCAGGCACTCTGAAGTCCTACCGAGGGGCATGATGGAGAGGTATTTGCCCCTGAACTTGCTGGCAAGGGAGATCTCTTGTCTAAGGGTCCAGCCTTTTTCAGAGATGGCATGATGGGCTGCTGCAGGTGGATGATGGCTCACCTGGCACCAGGTGACCGGAAAAATACAGTGACGAGTCAAAGCGTTTACACTTTATATATGTCAAAAACTAATGACAACTAGATTCCATAGAGTGATATTGCAGTGTACATTGCACTACTGTAATTGAAACGTTATTGACAGACTGTAGTTGAAGAACTGACACAATTCTGACACTGACACTGTCTTTGTCTACTATTTATTAATTAGCTAGCTACAGTTATTGAGATAGTTATTGTTATACTGTTTTTAAGTAACTGTTGTACCGTAATATTCTTTTTTGTTCAACATTTAACTTAACTGTTCCACTGAAATACTGTAAAACTATGAAAAAAACTTTTCAAAACGTAAAACTTGATCTTCTGCTCTAATTTGTATGCACTGTTTGTACATCCTTTTTTAGTGTCTGCTCAAGGAAGTAATGTATGTGTACGATGTTATGTGGGTCAGCCACTAGAGGGCATATTGGAAGCCTGTAGAATTCAGAAGGAGCCGTGTCTGCGTCTCAGTTTTAGCACCACAGACAAAGAACAGCTCCACCTGACTGCTCTCACTCTGCAGCCTGTCCTCTGGCATCATAATGTTCCTAGTTCCTCATCCACTCTTGTTCTTCTCTCCTTCTCTTTTGACATTTCCTGCCCTGCTTTCTTTTTTCTCTCTCCTTCATCCATTCCAATTCAAACTTCTCTATCCTCCTCCCTTAACCCTTTCTATCCCTCCCTTTCTCTTCCAGCCTCCTTCCTCCTCTTCCCTTCCCACCTGCCTCACCTGTTCGCAGAGCGAGCGGTAGCCACTCTCCTTCAGGCGGTCCAGCTCAAAGGTCTCTCCCAGCAGGGGGTTGAAGGGCTTGCCCGTGCGGTACACTGTGGTGGAGTAGGAGGACACAGTGAAGGCCGCCACGTAGCACATCTGCTCCTGAGAGCTCTGGCACTTGGCGCCCTTGTCCAGCAGCTCGTAGTACTCCAGGTCCTCAGACAGGCGCTGGAGCATGGAGAGGGGCTCGTTGAAGTTCACCTGAGGAGGAGGAGGAGGAGGGGTGGAAGGCACAGGAGAGAGAGAGAGACAGAGACACACAGAGAGAAACAGAGAGAGAGAAAGAGAGGAATTGGGGGAAAGCAGGTGGTGTAAGGTATGGAGTGGGTGTAGAAAGATGGAGATGAATTTGAAAATGAACAGAGAACATTTGTCAGATTTGTCTTTGCGTTTGTTTTTGCTGTTGTTCCACCCCACCCAGTGGTGCTTCTTACAGGCATGGGGATCTTCGACAGCTCCTTGCCAATGCAGTTCTTCATGATGCTCCAGAGGTTGAGGGAGTAGTTTGGCTTGTCTGGGATATGGCTTCGCCTCTTTCTCACTGGCTCCACCTCCTGAGAATGTGGAGACTCAGGGTTGGATGCCAGGGACTGCTCGTCAAGCTGTGAAGGAAGGACAAACACATTATTGGTGAGTAACGTCCACAATAAAAAATACACAATACTGTTCCATCAGTGTTAGTCATCAATTAACAAGGGAATCTACAAAAAAAAGGATTCAAGTATATATTAGAAACAATTGGCTTCCTGACAACATGGTGGAGGTGAAACCCAAGGGAAGATTTGAGCTTGACTTACTGACTGATCATCCATTCCCATCTCGCTGCTGAAACCACTGGCGTTACTGCCCGACCTTCTGAGAGGAGGAACAAGAGTGGGATGTTAGTTCTGTAGGAGACAGGAAGGGAGTGGGAGAGACGCGGAAAGGAGCAGACCTGTGGTACTTGGGGTCGGCCGGGACGGTGATGTACTCTGCCGGGTCCTCCATGGCGTCAAAGAACTCATTCTCGTCGTCCTCGTCGCTGGCGTCCCCCTTCCCCGAGCCCGACCCTTAGAGAGAGCGAGAGCCGTCAGTAAACAGCAGAGAACTCTGGAAGTCTCCGCTAGCACATTCCTCGAACAGAGTGGTCTGGTGATATCGAGCTCAGAAAGGTCAGGCACGGTTCGTCAGGACATTACCCTTGCTGTCTATGTCAGGATTACTGAGGGAAGGGGGCAGTACTGTGGCCCCCCTGAAGGCTCTCTCCAGGTGGTTGTGCTGTTTAGCCAGCTGCTCCAGGGTCTGCTCCAGCCTCATCCTCTGGTCCCTCTCTGCCTGCAGAGCCTTCTGCCAGTGCTTACTGTGGCTCTGGGCCAGGGCCAGGAAGTCTCGACAAGCCTGGTGAAGAGAGCGATATGTCTGGTGTTCATAAGCTGAACAAGGCATGGCACGTAAAACATTGGATGAAATCTCAAGACGAAACTTTGGAGTTTGCGTCCTTCCAGGTGACTTACGTTGATCATGGCGTTGGAGGTGATGCGGAACAGCGTGGCCCTCTCTGTTACCTGGCGGATTTTATCTCCTGCCTCTCCTCCCACGCGCACGCCGTCCAGCTCTGAAAGGGATCTAGGACAGTAGAGAACAGATCCTACTGAACTAGCACATTTGTGGTATGTGCGCTGCTGTTACACCGGATAGAGAACACATCTCTGCCATGCTCTGGGAAGGGACCACACCCTACAGTTCCACATGCTACAGTGCTGTAGGTATTTCTGGTCCGTGAGTGACCCCTGACCTCTGCAGTGCCGAGCCGTGCTTGGCGATGAGGTCGTTGCAGGTGCTGAGGTCCTCCACCTTGCTGCCCAGAGTGCGTAGCGTGGACTGGACTGCCGAGTTCCGGGAGCCACCGCCTTGTCCTGCAGTGGGGGGCGACGTGGGACACTCGTCTCCGGAGTCATCTGAGGGGGGGAAGAGATGAGAGCATCCAGAAAAAGACTAAACTGTTATTTATACCTCCTTACTCCTCCCTCCACCACCTGATCCTTACTTCGCCATCCATCCCCTGCTTCCCCTCTCACCCCCCCCCCCCCCCCCCACCCTCCCACTTCTTTCTCCCCCTGCCCTCACCAGACTCGGCCTGCATGCAGACTGCCTTGGCCTTGGCCAGCTCCAGGGCGGTGATCCAGCGCTGGCGCTCCACCTCTGTGCTGGCTTTCAGGTGGTAGGTCTGTGCCCCGCCATTGGAGATGACAAAGTTGCAGGAGTCCTCCACTGCAATGTTGGCTGTGGCCAGGTTAATGGTGCCCCGGCATGTGTGGCCCATCTCTGCCTGGGTTCTGGACGAAGGGGAAGGAGAAGGTTATCTGATGTCAGTCCCATTGCGTGGGCTACATGAATCCCAGTCGCCTCTAGCAACCCATTGAACTTCTAGGCTACATTTAAGAACCGACTAATGTTTCACACGATTGTTAAATGAAACATATAAAATGTAATGCCCTTTGTTCGACAACCACTCCTCACCTTCCATTTCCAATCCGACAGTGAGATTTGGACTCTGATCTAAGACTATTTAATTGCATCAGCTGAGAAAGCAGCTTGCAAGTCCAATTTAAAATCTCTTACCAAATGCCTATTTTTATGATTACATTAAATCTGGCGTTGCCCCAACTGTAGCAGTTTTAACCTGATATAAACAAAGTATTAATACAATAACTAATAATTTCAGGTATTGTGGCAGTAACCTTAAAAATGTATAAGTCATAGCCATTTCTCCCTCCTAGGGATTCAAAACCCACAATCCAAAAATACCTATCTATTGTTCAAACTTCTAATATTCAAGTTTACAAAGATGCATTAATGTCACTTGCAATGACCAAAACAATTTGCCATGACTACTTCCAAGCACTTAGAAGCCAAGCATTTGAGAGCCAAAATTCCATACAGAAAAAAGATCTAGAAATAGGAATATGGCAGAGGCAGAATTAATGAGTACCATGTAGGCTTATCACTTGATCTTAAAACAGATGGACCAACAGTGCTATTTACAGACATGCAAACACACACAGTGTTAGGATACATTAATTATTGACGGAGCCCAGAGGGGTGAAGGGTATGGCTCCAAACCTGATTAAGCAAACAGGCCAGGAGCCAGGATTTCATTTCTCACAGGTTGGCAAACACACAGATTCACACTCTTCTGGGGAATACTGAAGACTGTGTGATGTTGTACATACCAGCGAGTTTGAAATCCTACAGCAGTACACACACAACTAATTACAATGGCACCATTATAAGTACAAGTATAACCCAAAATTTGACTGTGTCCCATTATATATTTATTTTGACTGTCTTGACTTGCCATTGTCCTGACCGACCACAGGGTTGTCCCTGTAAAAGGGAGACAAGTGTTGCTTGCATCATCCTTACCTGTAGTACGAGAGGAGACCGTTGCTCAAGACAAACCATCTCCGCTGGTAACCCTTGATGTAATTGGTCCATTTGAAAAGCCAGCCTTTGTACGTGTCTCCGGGGGTCGGAGTGGGCGCCTTGGGCTCCGACATCACCAAAGGCCCAAGCTTGGCGGTGTCAGGTTGGACCTGAGGAAACAGGCAGCCGAAGATCACACTGACAATTCAGCAACAACTTTCAAAGCCTGCAGAGCGGTTTATGAAAGATAGCAACCAAGGTTGATTAGACAGCGCTATATGCTACATCATGTGTTAGCAGCAGGTCAATTACTCACAGGTGGTGAAAACAGAGAAATATTGTATGTTGTAGCCCAAATGTAAGTCTATTAGACAAGCAACCAAGAGGTTGTTGGTTCAAAGCCCACCTAAAGGCTACTGTAAACAATGGATTCATTGGGAGGCTATTGCCTACTGACCGGTGAGCAAGACTAATGGAAATTCTGGCAAAATAAATCCTTTATATTATTTTATTGTGTTGACAGTATGACATTGCCAATGTATTTATCATTAGCTACGTCTATGCGGGATACTATTAGGTTGATAAATGCAACTTCCACACACAGTTGTCAAGCTAAGAAAGCTGCATCGACTAAAATTTGCTGTGCTAACTAACAAGATAGACATGCAGTTGAGATCAGGTTATCTGCTAATCTCTGAGCTGGATGAGAACCTGCAGACTCGTGAGTTAGCAAGCTAGATATGAGTAAACAACCCCTTCGCTTTAACATTAACCATAATGACAGACATCTGTTATCTAGCCATTGGACTACAACACACAATATGTCGTAAAGTCACTACATTTCTATGCTTTACAGTGCAAACTAACACAAGCAAACGGTAGATTGTTAGAGGCCTAACAACTAGCCAGCTCTAGCTAGTAGGCTAACACTAAGAACATCCTCATGTACAGTAGTTCATTGACTTCGGACTTACGACAATTACAGGCGGCGGTGGGTCCATGTTTGCTATCAAGCTAGCAGCAAAACAAATACATCTTACAATATCAATAAATAAATAAAAATATTTGATAATAGTAAATACAAATGATACCAACCTTGAACACTTTCGCTGGCTAGATACCTAACCAATAACAAATAAACTGACGGTATATCCTTAGAATACAATCAGCCCTTGCTAGTTTGACAGCTCGCTCCTGTCAGTATCGGTCACTCACTCAATTGTGGAAAGCCTCAAATCTTTGATGTTTCCAGCTAGCTATTGTGCTAGCTGACAACCTTCGTTTTCAGGTCTGCAGGTTTCTGGTGTGTATCACCATCTAATTGACTGACAACATAGCTAGTGTAACATACATTTGTTTAATTACAGGTTTCGAAACATATCCTGCATCCATCATTACATACCTTTAAAGTACCGGTGTGCCGTTAGAGACATTTACAAATAGGCTACACTGATCAGTGCATCCGTTGTAGTAATTACCAAAATAAGAGTCTTTCAACACTGATACAAGCACAGTGATATGCTATAAAAGTGAATGGCTTTGCTATTTTTTTGCCATTATCCGAATCTAACGAAAATACGCATTATTTAGTCATAGGCACTTTCATTGGTAATAATGTGCAATACTTTAGTTGCGCATCATGCGCATCAAGGCTCTTATTGCTGTTGATTGCGGCTTCTTTTTGTCCAATTAAACACATTTCTATTAGGTGTACACTACATATGTGCCATATACGAGGCAGATATAAAACTCACACAATAGTGTCGGACTTTAAATTCAAATATACTTAGAAGTAAACTTTGAAATGTGTTTTCTCATCCTATAGATGTACACTACCTCTCAACTTTCTTAACGTCACTGCACTTTATAATAAAAAAAGTCCGTAAGAAAAAATAGTGCCATAGGCTTGTGTTTATTTTCCAACATAAACATTATTTTCCACTTAACTAGACAGTTAAATATGCGTAGATAGCTGGCACTAGCTATGCAGTGTTTGTTGCAGCGATGTGCTAAAGTGTAAAATCATTCGTTTGTGTACAAGGCCACTGATGATCACTCCGCTTACGACGAGAGAAGGTGGCTGACATTCGGTCGACTTGCAGGACTGAGTGAGTGAAGTGAATTCCTAAAGAATATCAAAGCATTCACACTTCTCGTCTTCACCCTATTTGGATTTATCTAATTTGAGTTATTATCCTGGCTTAGAGAATGAGCCAATAACGACAAACGGCTTCCACATTTTCTGAAGCACGCACTGAGGTAATTAATTATTTAGCTGCCTACTCAAACTAGCTAGCTAGCTTCTCTATAATGTTCTAAGATAACACTAGGCTAGCTGGCTCAGCTTTCCATTTGTCGTGGTTTTCTCCAGGACCGTGCCTAACTAGCTAGGCTAGACTAGTTTAGCACTTTACGACTCTGCTAGCCTGCAACAGTGTCGAAACAAGCTAGCAGTTTATTACCAACCAGAACAGTGTTTACTTCTTGTCAGCCTGCTAGCAATCCGCAATGACAAGTCGGCCTAACTGCGTTGGTGTAGCTAGTCTACCTACCCAGTAAGTACCGATAGCCAAACGGTAGCCGACAAGCTGACTTTGTGGTAGTTTAGCTTACTTAAAAACGAGTTCGCTAGCTCAGCAACTAGCTGTGCAACGTTAACTCTTTAGCATACAGCTAACAAAGTGGCAAGCGAGCTAGCCCTTCTAAGCTGGATGGCTAGTTAGCTTCTCGCTAACTAGCTGGTGATGGGACGTCACCCCTGTTTTTCGCGGGGATGGGGGTCAGGAGTTGCTATGGTGACATCGGGTTTTCGGGGAATCTAGATGGATATCTAGGTAGCCAAGATTCATGTACATATATTAGTTATTAGCTTAATTGTTTGGGCAAACCAATAACTATTTATTCAGGGAAAAGTTATTCTGTAGTGTGATATAGTTTTAATAAAATATTTGCTCGTGCGACGTACAGTACCGTTTGTTGCAAAGTTTCTTAGCGGGGGGCAAGGTGTTGTCATGACATTCACTGGTTACTCTCAAGTTAGTTTGTAATAGCATCTGACTGACTGTGCTGTGGTAGAAAGGTCGCGCTTGACTGTGTCGTTGTGGAGGGAATTTGTGATTATTTCCCGGGAATCATCCTACCGGCTACCAGCGTTCATTTAAACAGAAACAAATTTTGAAAAACGGTACTCACAAGGTTAGTCTTCAAGAAACATTGGCAACTCGTGATCTCCCCAGTCTTCAAGGAAGTATTAGGCCTAATTGTGTCTTTTAAGACGGTTAACTATCCACACTATAGGTAAGATAACGTTAGCAGACATTGTCTCACATGTGACCTTCAAATGCTAGATTAATCGACTACAATCACTGTACTGCTTGCCTCGAAAAAACCTCACGTGCTGTGGTTTATGATAATCCACATTACCATTGAAGAAGTTACAGTAGCCTATGTGTGCGAATTCTATCCGCAAAATTTGTTCGGCCTTCTTCAGACTTGAATTTTAGCTTTTTATGGTGTCAAATTTTCAGCAAAATATGTATTTGGTCTGTGGGCCTGTTTTTGTAAGTTCATTAATTTTTTCATATTTCTTTGTGTGAAGGTACTTTAAATATGTGTTCTCGAGCTTTTCTCTTTGTGTTGACTAATGTCATTGTGAACTGAACAGGTGGTGAGCGGTAGGCATGGCAACAGGGGGAACTCCATTTGATGACTGCTCAGAGCAAGAGCTTCACAACTGGACGGTTACAAACAGCAGCCTGGAGGACAGGCTCAACAACATGGTACGTGGAGCTTATTAACATTGAAATGCTAGAAGTAAGATCCTTCACAGGATTTTGAATGGCTTAAAAAACAAACAAACAAACAAACCCTTCACCTCCGTTGCTGATCAGGACTGGGGCGTCCAGCAGAAGAGGGCCAACCGGTCCTCAGAGAAAAACAGGAAGAAGTTCTCAGGCATGGCCGAGACTGCGCGGCTGACTAACAACATCTCGCCGGAGTCTACCCCTGGGGCCGGGCGGCGAAGGGCGCGAACCCCTCACTCCTTCCCCCACATCAAGTACACCACCCAGATGTCTGTACCGGACCAGGCAGAGCTGGACCGGCTACGGCAGAGGATCAACTTCACCGACCTGGACGAGGTGAGAGCCACAGGAAGGATGCGCTGGATCCTTCACCTGCACAACAGTATTTCGCCTCTGATTTTGTTGACTTCAAGCTTTAAGTCACTATGCATTGACAGTAAGATAGAATGACTTCCGTGTCCCCCTCTATACACTTTTTCCCTATATCCAGAGGAGCATCGGTAGTGACTCCCAAGGCCGTGTTACAGCCGCCAACAACCAGAGGCAGCTGGCTGAGAACAAGAAGCCTTTCAACTTCCTGCCGTTGCACGTTAACACCAACAAGAGCAAGGACAAGCTTCTCCTTCCCTCTTCCTCGGCCCCTGCCACCCCCGCGGTGGCTAAGAAGCAGAGCCTCAGCTTCAGGGGAACCTTAACCCTGGCTAAAGAGACCCCTGGTCGGGACCGCGGGCCGGAGAGAGGGCCCCCCAGGGAGGATGGGCGTGAAGGGCCTGGTATTGACAGCAGCCAGGTAACGCAGGTTGCACATGCTGAACTTTTGGCCACTTTTCTTGTTTTGTAGCCCTCCAAAAGCCATTTAAGTTCCAGCTGACATACAGTACCGACGTCTGGAATAGCCATATTTTCATGTCAGTCCAGTCATGTAAAAAGGTATTTTTCTTGCATGGACAGTAACATTTTATACATGTCTCACAACCATTCCCCAGTGTGCACTCCCTCTTGTGGAAACTAGAGCGGGGATTGGAAAAAGATACAGAGAAAGAAATAGAAAAGGAGAGCGCAAGAGATGATGCAGGCAGTGCGTATTTAGGGCAATTTATAAATATGCCACCCCTGGTGCGGAGTGAGTTTGGCATCGTCCTCGCTCGCTCTGCCCTCCTTTAAACCAGTCTGTACACTGGCTGAGGATCTTTGCTCCTCTCACAAGACCTCTCCCTCTCTTTCTCACCACTCATTCCCTCTTTTCGCTCGCTCGTGCACACACACGTCCTCTATAACGGTCACACCACACCGCACTCATGATATGGGTCTCTGGCGACGACACTCTTAATCTTGTTCGTTTTACGACACACAAACCTGACCCACCCACCCACCCCGGCGGTGACCCCAGGTGGTGAGCAAGCTGGTGCAGATCCGGGAGTACATCAGCAAGGCCAGCTCCATGAGGGACGACCTGGTGGAGAAGAAGGACGTGCCAGCCAACGTGGAGCGCCTCTCTCACCTCATCTGCCACCTCAAGGAGCAGGAGAAGTCCTACCTGCGCTTCCTCCAAAAGATGCTGGTCAGTTGTCTATTTTATAGATACGTGTGTGTGTGTATAAATGTATATTATAAACATACACACTTCTCTTGCTGTTGGTTAATACCCCTTACTGTTGGTTAATTCGATTGGCTGTCTGTATTCAGTTTTTTTTTTTTGCGAGTACGATGTTTGCAGACTAGTGTTGTTTACATCGTCGAGCCTGCGTCAGCTGTGACTCAGCTTTGTGCCTTTACACATGCCTCTTGGTTCTAGACTGCTTGCCAGGGTGTTGTTGTGGAAGAGCTCCGTTACACAGGTCGTGGCTGGGATGTATTTTTAATGCCTGCGTTCCTGTGTGTTCCTGAAACGCACACTGCATCCGACAGACAGACATGCCAGCCTGGTCTCCTGTTCCCTTAGGTGGAAAAAACTGGGACATGAGACTCTTGCTTTTACCTCAGTGCTGCAGGGCATGTGTGCTCAGTGTGCGTCGCGAGGGTTCATGCGTGGTGTTCAGACCCAGTCTGCGAGGACACGTAGACCTGTGTTTAAATGTGCTGTGGCGCTCCCCTGCTCCCCCCTGCAGGCCAGAGAGAACCAAGAGGATGAGGAGGGGACGCTGGACTCAGCCGTGGGCTCAGGCTCCCTGGCAGAGAGCACCTCCCTCAACATTGAGGTGCGCTCCTCCGACGTGTCCAACGCCACTGTAAGCAACGCACACACACACACTAGCCAAATGCTTTAAACACATACTGTAGCCAAATGCGTTCCTATTCTTGCATGCATACTCACACCCATGCATACAGACACACTGGTCTGTTTATCCGATCATCTTTAAGATTGTTCTTTCGTTGTGTGTGTGTGGTCCAGGGCGGCGGTGCGTCCAGCCGGGGCGAGCAGAAGGAGGAACTGGAGAACCTGCGCAAGCAGCACGAGCTGCTGAAGAAGATGCTGGAACAGCAGGAGCAGCTGAGGGCCCTGCAGGGCCGCCAGGCCGCTCTGCTCACCATGCAGCACAGCGCCGAGCACGCCATCGCCGCCATGGACGACACAGGTCTTTATTCTGTTTAACTGACACACTCATACACACATGAACAAACATATGAGCTTGCATTCATGTGTCGTTCTCCGCCCCATCGCAGCAGTGGTGACGGAGACCACTGGCAGCGTGTCGGGCCTGAGCATCACCTCGGAGCTCAACGACGAGCTCAACGACCTCATCCAGAGGTTCCACAACCAGCTCCACGACACCCAGGTACAGGACATAAACCCTGCTAGAACTGCTGGAAACCCGTTATCCACCTTAAGCTTGTTGATGGCAACAAGAGATCACGGCAACAAGCGAAACTCAGACATCTTTGTTTCTCTGTGAAACTGTATTTAGTGAAAGACACTGTGTATCCAGACAATGTTTTATTGTACTAAAATAGTTCAGATTTGTCCTACTGATAACATGTGTTTGTGTGTGTCTCTTCCCCCAGACCAAGGCGGTCCCAGACAACCGTCGCCAGGCCGAAAGCCTCTCCCTGTCCAGGGAAGTGTCTCGGTCGCGGGCCTCCCAGCCCCCTCCTCCTCCCTCGTCCCGCGCCTCCCTCCTGTCCTCCTCCCCCCTCACCACCTCCTCCCTGCCCCACGGCTCCGCGGCCAGCGCCAAGCTCACCAAGCTGCAGGAGCTGCAGGACAAGAAGCAGACCATGGACAAGATCCTGCAGGAGCTGCACTCTCTCCGTGACCAGACACTCAACAACAACTCTTGTAAGACCCCAGGCGAGGGCTGGGGGCCGCATGGTGGGGCTGTTCTATTAGTAGACCTGAGGGGAGCATTAAGAAGTGGTAATAAGCCTGCTGTGTCCTGTATCCCCAGGTCGAGGCCTTCCCGTGCCCAGCCAGCGCAGCCTGAGTCTGGCAGCGGGCTCGTCAGACCGCCCCTCTGCTCTCTGCTCCAACGGGAGCTCCGCCTCCTTCCACACCGCACACCAGGACACCTCCAACTCTGCAGACAAACTCAGGTACGCGCCACACGTGCCATGGCTAGATACATTACACTTGCTCTGATTTGCAGCAGGTAGCCTCCCGTTAGTTGGTAGCTACAGTAAACATGGTGGAACAGCTAAAAGTTTGAAAGTGGGGCTGTATTTTGCTCAAAAGGATTCCAACATCGGCATGTTCAACAAAGTGTTTTGTATTTAGTTATAGTTCAAGTTGAAATTGACTTTCTTTAATGTCGTCATTTGATTTAGGTTATTATATTCATAAGGTTTTTAAAGCCATACCCAATCCTAAACAGGACCAGAGCCAGACACATCAGACTGATATAGAACAAAATCCTCCTTCCCTATCTCTCCCCTCTGTGTTGATCCACAGAAAGCTGAAGGAGGTTCACAAGCGTCTGAACGAGCTGCGGGAGCTGGTGCAGTACTACGAGCAGACGTCCGACATGATGGTGGACACCGTCAACGAGAACGTGAAGGAGGAGGACGAGGAGGACGAGGAGGACGAGACTGAAGACGGCTCCATGTTCGAGGCCATGTTCGACTCGGAGCAGGAGAACCGGCCGCCCGTCACCAACATCAGAAACCCTCAGCACAGCGGGAACTGGACCGACATGAACAGCCTGACCGACGGACGAGGAGGAGGAGGGAGAGTAAGAGGAGGGACCAACAACCGTGACGGCAGACTGAACACGGAGTGCGAGATCAATAACCGCTCTGCTGCTAACCTCCGAAGCCTCAACATCCCCTCTGTCATAGGTAGGACAGACGCACTGATGCACACACTGGGAGACAGACTCTCTCTTTCTCTCTCTCTCTCTCTCTCTCTCTCTCTCTCTCTCTCTCTCTCTCTCTCTCTCTCTGTCTCTCTCTCTCTCTCTCTCTATTCCCCACTCTGACTCACACACACCTTGGCACATTGTGAGACCAACCATCTTTCTCACACACACACGTTTGGCTGAACACTCCACTCTGCCACCCTCAGAGTGCCAGTACAACCAAGACCGGCCCTACGACCATCCCAAGGACGACAACGAGGAGGAGGAGGAGGACGAGGGTCTGGAGGGGGCCCATGGAGGCAGGCGCAGGGGCCGGCCCAGTGACGGGTCTGGCTCCAGCCGCAGGAGCAGCCTGGTTGGGGATGACGCCGACTTCGCCCAGAAGGTCCACCGCCTGCAGACGGCCAAGCAGAAGCTACGACAGCTGCAGGAGCTGGTGGCCATGGTGCAGGTGAGGGAGGGAGGCAGACACAGAGAGACTGATGGATAGATACATGGATAAGTGTCATTGTGTGATGGCTAATTGACCACCCATTGCTGAGCTGTTTTCTCGCCTCTCTCCTGGTCTCAGAGTGATGACACGGACGCCACCACAGCCAATGAGGACGAGGCTCTGCACCAGCAACCCAACAACACCAGACACACTGCACCTGGGGGAGGGGGGGGCGTGGGACCCAAGACGCCCCGAGAGGTCAGCCTGTCTGACAAGGCTAGGTATGGGCACCACACACACACACACTCTCTTTCTGGATCATGATCACGTAGATCATCTGTGACTGTGCCAATGACGAGTGGTTGTGATTGATCAGGGAGAAGCTGTACGAGGAGAAGCTGCGTCAGCAGCAGCAGGAGCTCAAGCAGCTCCACGAGGAGCGTCAGAGACTGCTGGAGATCCAGGGCAAGATCCAGGACCTTCAGTGGGCTTGCCCCGACCTCCAGGTAATACACACACACACACACACACACCACAGTGGTACTGCAGCACACTGTACAAATACTTATTTCACTATTTCACACAATTAACACACTCTTTCCCTCCCTCCCTCTCCAGTCATCCATGTCCAGCACGATGAGTCAGCAGGGCCCTGTGATGAGGAACCTCCCGGGAGCGGCCTCCACCCCGACGCCGCAGCCCAGCGGCACCGCCCCCAAAGCCAGCGCTGCCACGCTCAAGCCCACCGCCGAGGCTGCCAGCGCCTCAGTCACGGACAACGAGGTGAGCCTCGTCCCAGTTAGCACACATGAAGAACCCGCACCGCGCACCTCATTTCTAACACCATTAACAGGACATGACCACACACCATCTCCTGCATATCTGAACCATCCTCCACCTCCTCCTCCTTTTCCTCTTCTCCCCCCCGCCCCCCCTTCTCCCTCTAGCAGCTGTGGTCGGAGATGCGTCGCCACCAGATCCTGCGTGAGGAGCTGCGTCAGCGCAGGAAGCACCTGGAGTCTCTGATGGCCGAGCACCAGCGCCGCAGCAGCGGCCCCGACCATGCCTCAGAGGCCCCCGAGCCCCACGCCGCCTCCCAGGCCCTCAGCAGGGACGAGAGGTAGGACGGAGGAGGGCGCTGGCATGACAACTCAATCCACTGTTCCTGTTCCCGAGGAACATTCGGCCCATTATGGATTTGGAATAGGTCTATTTATATCCAAAAGCCATATTTATAGTCATCTACCTCTGTAAGACTTGACATATGGCTCTAAATGGACGACTTTTAACACAAATCATTTTGTAGACATTGCTGGAACTGTGTTAACCCTCCCCCTTCCCCCCCCACTGATCAATACATCCAACTGATTGGGCGTTTCATGTTTGATCTTTCCAGAACCATGGCAACCTGGGGTGGTTCCACCCCCTGCCAGCTGGACGAGGATGAGGACGGCTACCCGTCCGAGATGGGAGCTGAAGAAGAAGAAGAGGAGGATGAGGAAGAGGTGGACGGGGCTGAGAGTAGCTCCAGCGATGATGTCCATATCTACTCTAACAGCTGGAACCAGCGCAGCCACAGCACCAGGAAGAACATGACCAGGTTAGAGCTCACAGCCCACCTGACTGGGTGTACCTGGAGTCACCTCCAGCGCTCGCCTCTGGGGTTTCTCACACGGTTGATGATGCCAAAGCAGCAAATCAGGCACCAACTCTTGTCTTTTACTCTCCATCTCTCCATCCCCGTCCTCCTCTCGTCTCTCCAGCAACCTGAAGCCTCCTCAGCCGTTCTCCGACAGCACGGGCCGTCCGTCTCCGAGGGCCAGAGCCAGGGCCAAGCAGCAGCTCCAGGCCCAGGGCCTCCAGCAGCCCGGGCCAGCAGCAGCAGCCGCAGCAGCAGCAGGAGGGCCAGGGAGCTCTAGGCGCCAGGAGAACCTGCGCTGGGCCTCAGAGCTCTCCTTCTCTGAGGGCTCGCGCCACTGGCAGGACCAGGTCACCCAGCTGCAAAGACAACTGGACTTCAGCACCAGCATGTGTCAGACACTGCTGCAAGACCAGCAGGTGGGTGCACACGCAGACACATCCATGCAGGTCCCGCACATGTCTTTTTCTCCAAGGGTCTTTGTCAGGCGTGCTTTGCGATGTCACTAGTGATGTATATTGACGTGTGGGGCAGATGTGGAATTCATGGTCGTTCTCAAGTGAAAATGCCAGCGCTGTCATCCCTTTGAGCTCTGCTTCTCGCCAGTCTGTTGCAGCCTGTCAGATCTGGTTCAGACATTGGACAGGTGAATGAATTCCATTCATTCTGTCTAACTCCCTCCTGTCCGCCCTCCATCTCCATTTCTGCAGACGCTGTCCTACATGCTGCAGACCCTACTGACGGGCCAGTACAGCGTGCTGCCCAACAACCTGGCCTCTCCCCAGGTCCACCTGGTCATGCACCAGCTCAACCACTGCTACAGTCAGCTGGCCTGGCAGCAGAGCAACGTCCAGAGGTACACACACACACACACACACACTGCAAGCTCAAGGTCCCAGCACTCATTTAGAAGGCAGTCAGCATTTGTAAAAATGTTTAAATGTGTGTAAATTAGATAGTTAACATAGTTATGTTAATAACTGAAATGTCACATTTGATTTGAATCTCTGTCATTGTGACTGTGTAGTGTGATTGTGTAAGGTGTGTCCTGTGTGCCCCCTCCTCTGCCAGGCTGAAGCAGGTGCTGAGTGAGCTCATCCAGCAGCAGCAGCCTGTGTCGTCAGGTCAGCAGGCCCAGTCCTCCCCCCAGACCTCCTCCCAGGACTGTCCTCCTCCCCCCTCCAGCTCCCCCAGCCTCTTCCTGCCCTTCGCCTCCCTGGCGCCGCCTCCCTCCTCGGGAAACGCTTTCTACCTGCCTGGTCTGGCCCCTGCCTTCTCCCCCCTCCCCGTCGGTATGAAAACGTGCAGACACACACACACACCGTTCACTCACCAGCCTCACACACATATGCACACTGTTCAGTCACATGCACCACACACAAAGTGACCTTAACCTAGCTTTTGACTGAGACTGTGCACTGGAGGATGAAATATATTATAGGATTTGATGCACTGGATGTGAAATGAATAGTGATTTACAGAAGATTGAGTAGTGTTTAAGTGCTGACTTAACAAAGAGAATTTGTTTGTGTGAATGAACTTTCTAATATTCATCCAAACCCTGTTGTGTCTCTCCTATGTCTGTCAGGGTTTAACTTGAACCCCCTCTTCCCATCCATGCCTGGGGACTTCCCTCAAGCTGAGGGTGCTCAGGCCAGCCCCGACCAGGTGCACCTCCAGCTGGACCCCAACACCTCAGCCAGGACCGAGTACATGAGCTTCCCCCCTCCCCTGCAACGCTCGCCGCTAAACACCTCCACAGAGAAAAGGTAGCGTGTGCCTGTGTGTTCACGGGGATGAGTGTCTGGCTGTGTGTCACGGCGCATTGTAAACAGCACGTGTTGATATGATGCCGTGTCCCCTGGTCCCCCTCACCTGCTGTCTGTGCTCCAGGCCTGCGAGGCAGAGAGAACCTGGCTGGCTCAACACCTCCCTGCCAGCCAACACCACCACCTCCCACAGCCACCACCCTCCAGCCAACAACACCTCCCTCCACAACCGGCTGCAACCCCAGGATTCGCCCTCCCTTTCCCACCCCCACCCCATGAGCTTCGACCCCCAGGGCTCCCAGGAGAGCTTCAGCAGCCTCGCGGACCCTGTGGACCCCACCACCGTCACCAAGACCTTCAGGGCGGGGCGCAAGGCCTCGGCCCAGGCCAGCCTGGCATCCAGGGACAAGACGCCAACCTCCAAGGGCCGCCGGCGCAGGAGCAAGGGACAGCCCAAGAACACAGGTACGGGAACAGACATCCCAAGACCTTTTCACACTGCGTGGAAGCATTTCTACGAGTCCAACAGCTTAAACATTAAACCTGTTTTCACAATCTAGTCATCTCCAGACAGGTAGGCCCAGGATGTAAGGGCTTTCAAGTCCCAGTTCCTTAGTCGGACTGTTTGCGTTATGTCGGCGATGTAGGGCCACGCTCTGTCGCTTGACTTTGTGTCCACCTGTCCCCAGGGCGAGAGAGTGACAGTGTGTCCAGCGCCGCAGACCTCGTCCAGCAGAGGGCGCTGAAGCCCCGTCCCAGGGACCTGAACCAGAACCTGTTAGACAGACTGACGCAGGAAAAGCTGGACAGCAAGACCAAACCTGGCAACAAGCCCAACGACCTCTCCTCAGGTAAAGGTCTGGGGGAGAGGGAGAGGGATGGCCATGATTGGTCGTGTACTTCCTGGTGGGAAATATTTGAAGAATCCCACTTTCTCCACAGAAAACCCTGAACTGGGTTTTCTTTACGTTGTCAGTCCAACCCAAAGGAGTCCATTTATTTTCAGATGCATGCTCTGTGTGTTAAAGTTTTATCCTTATTTAAGTTTGTGTCCTCGTGTTTGTGTTCCACGCCTGTTTTGGTGTTTTAATTAAAGATTTGGGGGTTTCTTTTGTCACTTTTTGTCTTTACTTTGTCCGATTCTTCACAGCCTATGCTTGGAGAACACCCTTCCTGTCTAACAGAATAGCATGCACTGAAGCACCAGGTAAACTCACCCTGCATCCCCTAGCATGTCTAAGATTCCATTACCCCGACAGAGCTAGGCGAACACTTGCTTATCTGCCTGGGCTTTTACAGTTCATTTAATTATTATTTCTTAAATGTGCCATTCACACACAGGCATGCGCTGTTTCTAACTGACACTCACACAAGAACCCTCATCTCTGATTTACCTGGGTTCCATTTGTACCTCAAAGACTAGATGCATAACACAGAACTCTTTGCTGTTAAATGTTCATTTTGATCCCCCGATAAGAAAGGCTCACCATGATTAGTTAATATATTTTAAGGAGTTTAGGCATGATAATATTGTCTCTCTGTTTTTGCTTTTTTTTCCAATCTCTCTTTCTTTTCCTATCACTTTCTCCATCTCTCTATCCCTGTCTTTCTCCTTCTTCCTCTCTCATTTCCTCTCTCTCTCTCTGTCCCTCATGTCAGATGCCAGCAGTGACTTCTCCCTGTTTGAAGCCCTGAGGGAGACCATCTACTCTGAGGTGGCCACTCTCATCTCCCAGAACGAGTCCCGACCCCACTTCCTCATTGAGCTGTTCCACGAACTGCAGCTGCTCAATACCGACTACCTGCGCCAGAGGGCGCTCTACTCCCTGCAGGTTGGTACCGTCAGTTCCCCACTGGGTCTCCTATTTTTGTGAGAACAGTAGTTACAGTAACACTTCAGACACCGCTGTGAAGTTGCTTAACCTCCTGTACCTGTGTGTCCCGTCCTCCAGGACATCGTGACCAGGAACCTGACGGAGAAGAGTGCAGCCAAGGACCAGGCCTCGTCTCTGGGACCCGCGGCCTGGGCTGGGGGCTCCCAGTCGGAGCTCACGCCCAGCGAGAGTCTGGCCACCAGCGATGCGGTGGGATTCCATTTGTCTTTTCCTTTCCTTTCGCCATACATCCCTCCATTTACATGTAGTCATTTAGCAGACGCTCTTATCCAGAGCCACTTACAGTAAGTACAGGGACATTCCCCCCGAGGCAAGTAGGGTGAAGTGCCTTGCCCAAGGACACAACGTCATTTTGTACTGCCAGGAATCGAACCGGCCACCTTCTGATTAATAGCCCGATTCCCTAACCGCTCAGCCAGCTGACATTTCCTGTCAGCCTCTCTGTTATCCATTCCTCTCCGATCCCTCTCATTCTCTCTCTGTGTCTTTTGTTCCTCCTCTCCGTCTCCATGGGATCTGAATCCCTCCTGTCAGTGTTGAGAAGCTGTGTCTGATCTGAATCCTTCCCGTCAGGTCTGGTGAGGAGCGTGTCTGTGGCTTCGAACCTCCCTGACAGAACCCAGACGTGTGTTCCTTTGTTCTGTGCCACGCTCCCTGGGGTTCCGCTAATTGGAAGTGCCGCCTTTTGTCTCTCTAAATAACCTGACTTTGTTCTGGCGTGATGGATGAAGCGTTCGGATTCCGTCCACAGGAGACCACCATTGTCCCTGCTCAATGTTACCGCTAATTCCTCTCGTCTTGACGCATCCATCATGGGAGTTTTGAGCTTGTGGTTTCAAGGAGAGGTGGTGGGCGGCAGGGCCGTGGGCGTGTATCTTGATAAATCTCCTGTTTTCCTCCACAATGTGGTGGAGGATGACGGATGAAGGCCTATTGTCTGGGAGGTGTCAGGGCTCAGAAGTCGCACTTCGTGTGACCTGATACATTTGGATCTTTCGTAGGGGTATTGCCCACGTCACTGATTAAGCAGGACAGATTCCCTCCCCGGGGTGCCTCCAGAGAGAAGTTCTGTCTTGTTCTACGGCCTCTCTCTATACGTGTGTGTGTGACAGATGTGTGTCTGTCTTCCCTTCAGGAGGAGGGCTCAGAGAAGAACGTGAGGATCAAGCCAGAGTCCAACCGGAGGAGGAATGTGGGAGAGCGTGTGGACGATGACGACAGCAGCATGTCCACCTCCTCCAACCTGGAGCCTTTTGCCAACGATGACCTAGGTAGAGGGCGGGCACACGCCAGGACCTGGGTCCATTTCCCCAGCATCCATATCATGTGCTTCGCTTAATGGCTTTGGAGAGCGAGAGCTGAGATGGAGATTACACTAATGTCCCTTTTGTTCCCTCGCTTGCTGTCTTTGTCTCTCGCTCGCTGTCTCCCTCTGATCCTCTTTGTTTCCGTTTTTCTTTCCGTTTCATTTTCCCACCATCTCCCTTACCTTTCTCCCTTACCTTTCTTTGTCTAATTTCTCTAAATACCCCCTCCTCTCATTGTCCTTCTCTTCCCCTCCCTGCCTCTCCATGCTGTCCTGTTAGGTAACACGGTGATTCACTTAGACAAAGCTCTGGCCAGAATGAGAGAGTACGACCGCATGAAGTCTGAGTTTAACCCCTGCAACGCCCCTGCTGCTACTATCACTAATGCAGACGCCGCCTATGGCCCAGAGGCCTGTAGGGTTGAGCGTATTCCTGCTAGCGCTGCTCAGCTACTAGAAGGTACCAGGGCTTGTCTGAATCCTCCCATCCTTGTGTCCTTCCTAAGTGGTGCGGGTGGCACCACTGCAACTAATCTTGTTTTAATTACACTAACCCTAACCCACATATGAGACCTGTTGATGATGATGAGTGTGTGTGTGTGTGTGCAGGGGCGGGCGACGTGCGCTGCCCCCAGATCGATACCCAGCAGCTGGACCGACAGATCAAAGCCATCATGACGGAGGTCATCCCCTTCCTCAAGGTCGGAGAGGACACCAGTCACACACATCTTAAGTCTCTCTCTCTCACTCTCTCACTCACTGTCTCTCTCTCTCTCTCTCTCTCTCCAGGAGCACATGGAGGAGGTGTGCTCCCTGCAGCTTCTGCAGGCTGTGAGGCGCATGGTCCTCTCCCTCACCCAGCAGAACGACGAGAGCAAGGAGTTTGTACGCTTCTTCCATCGCCAGCTGGGAGGCATCTTGCAGGTAGGAACCGCAATACACACAACAGCAGCAGCTACGTTGTGGGTGGCTAGCTACGGTTTCTGTTCAAAAAGTAGTCTTTGTAGGCCTACTTGAATAAAACAACTCACAAAGTTGTGTGCCAAAAGGGAGATGTTTGCAGACCTCACGTCTTTCCAACTACTTACAGGAGCATTTATTGCGAGGGCAAATAATTTTTGTGGTGCAACCTGTTTTCTTTTATCTAAAAAAGGATCGCTAATTACTGCACTGCATGTGTTTTTTGTGAACTTGCAAACCTTATAATTATATAATCGTCTATAAACGTTAGAATCGTGCGCTGTAGCACCGCTGTCCCAATGACGACAAATATTGCCACAACGAGTTGGATTTGATTAATTAATTATAGAGCATAATACGAAACAAAATAAAGGTTTCTATAGTCAAACAATATATATTGTCATATCACTCAGCCCTACCAGAAGCAGGTAGGAAGCACAACACCAGCAGGCCAGTCTCTCTAGATTTGGAGGACATGATATCTGAAGTGCAGCGGACAGCAGTCCATGGAGTCCCATAACAGACCGGTTCTGCCCTCCCTCCCTCCCTCCACCCCCAGGACTCCTTGGGTAAGTTTGCGGGACGTACCCTGAAGGACTGTGGCGAGGACCTGCTGGTGGAGATCTCTGAGATCCTGTTCAACGAGCTGGCCTTCTTCAGGCTCATGCAGGACCTGGACAGTAACGGAGGCGGCCCCATGGGGGGGCCCAGACACAGACCCAAGAAGACGGCCGAGCAGAACAACACCAAACACTTCCACCCACCTGAGGTGAGAGGAGTGCGTGTGTGTGTCATTCTCTGAGGAGGCTTTGGATTGCGTACTAAAATATGACTGCGTCCCATCAGGAAAAAGAAGGAACCGGTGAAAAGGGTGCTTCCCCCGTGTATCTGGATGAGGACAAGGTACGTGCCGTTTCCAACTACACATTCTCACTGTACACTGTCCTGGTGGAAGGCATCCCTCACGAGAGAGAGAAAAAAGAAGTACTCAGAAGGAGCAATTCAGAATTGTTCCTCTTTGAAAGTTTAGGTTGGTTATAGGTGCTGATCTGTGAATCATCACTTCTAAACAAATCCAATTTGGATCTGATCTGGAGAGGTGAAGGGGTACACCTGTGACTGTTCATGTGGAGAGGTGAAGGGGTACACCTGTGACTGTTCATGTGGAGAGGTGAAGGGGTACACCTGTGACTGTTCATGTGGAGAGGTGAAGGGATGGTCCGTCCTGACTGTGCTCTGCCCCCACCTGCAGGACCAGGACGAGTCAGAAGTGAGCGGCCGGTCTCTCCTGGCAGAGAGGGACCAGCAGGGGGAGGTGAGCGGGAGCAGCGTGGCCTCAGAGGAAGAGGAGGAGGAAGAAGAAGATGGAGAGGGACTTCCCCTTTCTATTAGTGCGTAAATGACCAATGGGGCTTTTTTTTTTTTTTTTTTATATGATTATTGTGTATAATTGTATGATTTAAATATGTTTTTGTGTGTGGTGGCAGGCTTGTCCAAGGCAGAGACCCAGGCTCTGACTAACTACGGGAGCGGGGAGGATGAGAATGAGGTGGAGGAGATGGAGGAGTTTGAGGCCGGCCCTGTAGACGTCCAGACCTCCCTGCAGGCCAGCCACGACGCACTGGCAGAGACGCAGGTCCCGCTTTACACGCATCTTTCCGTCTCACACACACACATACTCTCCCCACATGCACACAATTATGCATCTAAGACGCTCCCCCATACATGCACAAACAGATTGTGAACACTTGTAAATACCCACAATTGTCATCACTTTTCTGTGTTCTCTGTGTATTTCAGATGGTGAATGGACAAACACCTGATGGTGTCAGGGAGACAAAGTCAGACCAGGAAAGCTCAGAAAGTAATGATGGTAAGACCCATGTTCCATGGCCAAATTCACCTCAGGCGACGATGTACATTGTATAAGTTGCCATCGCATGATGGAAGCCATGTTTCTTTAGCCCCTGATTGTCAAATAACCTTGATTCTTCCCTGAACCTTCCTCCTCCCCCTTCACTGTCCTCCCGTGTCCGTCCATCTGTCCCCTCCTGCCCCACAGTGAAGAGCAGCAAGTCAGAGTCCATAGAAGTGGTGGACTCTCCAGAGGAGGAGCGGGTGGAGGCTGGGGCTCAGGCCCAGCGCCAGGGCCCTGAGGGGGGGAGCCCCGGCCATGGGGGTGCTCCCACCTCCATGACCAAGCCGCCCTCCCACTCCGGCAGCAGCAGCAGCAGCAGTCCCAACACTGAGTCACCTGTCATGGTCAATGCAGATGTGAGCCCGCTAAACGTTTCAGCTGGGTTTCATGGTTGAAACTTAACAATGATGCATGCTATGTGGTAGCCTCAAAATACTTTTAAAGAATGTATCCATCAATTTAATAGGGCTCTTTTAAATGTTACGTATGAGGCCTTACAGTTGAGTTGTATACTTGTGCAACCTTCTCTTAATGTATACCCTTTGTCCCATTAAAGAGGTAATGACTGCTGAGCAGCACTTTGTCCAAGTCTTCACTCTGAAGAAGTTAGAAACTGACCCGTTAACTGACAGTTACCTAATGGGTTGTCTTAAACAGGAGGTGGGGTCTGGAAACACCAGTCAGAAATCTGATGAGGACGACTTTGTCAAAGTGGAGGACCTGCCTTTACAGCTTACCGTTGTGTGTGAGGTCAGTGATGCTTCGAGGCAAACCCATCTTGAAATGACTGTGCTGCTGGGTGCAGTAAATGGTCCTAACACATGCTGGTTATACCCCAGCCGTTGTTAGGTCTAAACCAGCGTGTGTGTGTGTTTGGTCTAAACCAGCGTGTGTGTGTTAGGTCTAAACCAGTGTGTGTGTGTGTGTGTTAGGTCTAAACCAGTGTGTGTGTGTGTGTGTGTGTTAGGTCTAAACCAGTGTGTGTGTGTGTGTGTGTGTGTGTTAGGTCTAAACCAGCGTGTGTGTGTTAGGTCTAAACCAGCGTGTGTTCCATGTCAAGGAGCAGCTTCAGAAGAGGATGGTGGAGGAACAGCAAAGCAACAACCTGTCAGCAGAGATCCTCAATGGTAATACAGACACACTGACCAGCCTCGTGGGCAGCGAACTGGCCCTCAAAGAACCAGGTGTGTTATACTGTGTGCCAGACCTTATAGACTGCGTAGTGCTATTTTAAACCTCAACCACACTCACTTTACATACTTGGACATGCATGAAATTTAGTAACACACTATTGACCAGGCTTTGTCTTCTTGAGTAAGCAATTTAGTGAACTTGTACAGGATGTTTCGCTCAGTGGTTTGATCATTTGACTACAGAGCAGGTCACAAGTTTAAATTCCTCTTTGTCACTTTGGTTAAGTGTCTGCTAAATTTGTACATGATTAGATGTTGAATGACTGTTTATACTTGTAGACCAGTCCAAGTACAATATTTAAATGTATTATTTTCTCTTTTCTTTCTCCCTCTCTTAGAAACAGTTGGTGCACAAAGTGCATGAAAGCACTACCGCTTTTGACTACTATGGAAACACTAAGCTGGCATAATTTCTGCACCCTAAAATTCCATATTCTTGAAACCTAGCTTGAAACATCAGAACAACTTTGTTTCCTTTTTTTCTGAATGTGTCGTTATTTGTTGCTGGTTTGGGATTTGTGGGAAGGTTGGGTTGGGGAGGGGCTGGCTTTATGCTGTGTTATGGATAACGTTTTTGAACGTTTTGTTTGAACCGTTTTGCAACTTGTTGAGAATTGCCTTAGTCCTGTCTAGGGGATATTTAATGATCAGTTTGAAACATTGTCATTTTAATCATTTTATATTTGGTGTCTCAGCCTTATTTCATAAAACCAGTTGCAGAAAATGGTACCCAAATGTTCCTGCACGTGAACTTGGAGAACTAGAGGAAGCTTGTAGTCCATGTACAGAACATTGCAGGAAGATCGGAGCTGAGTACATGCATCTGGAGCTTGTTGGGGAAAATGTATGCACTCTTTTTCTTTTTCAAATCTTCTTTTTACCTTTTAAAGCGTTGATTTCCATATTATAAAATTGTTGACTACTGTATGAAGTTTAAAAAAATAAAAACAATGAAACTTTTGACAGCAGTTGTTTGTCTTGTGTGTAAAGCACAACCAACCATAAGATATGCACCATCATATAAAAGTGTATACTGTATACACTGTATACACACTGCCGCATGTCTGCTGGCTGTTCCACCCTAGCCTCCCTGTGCGGCACTCCCACTCATCCCTCTGGAAAGCACCCACCCTTCTCCCAGAACACCTCCCTCCATCCCATCAGCTTTCCTCTCAGACACTGCGGTGGGCCCCACGCTTTCTCCAAATGCACCCACAATCCTACCAGCCACAAAGCTCAGTGACCAGGGTTCCTGTGCGTCTTAAGTCTAAAATTCTGAACTTGAAATTTAAGGTCTTAAACTGCCAGATTTTCATCAGAGGTCTTAAATTTCATTTATTCAGGTCTAAAAAAAGGTTTTACCCTCATTCATTTCCAGAAACACTGGCCACAGAGTTTTTACAAAGTATTGAGTCGTAGCCTACAAAGCAGAGCTCTAGAGTCCAGGGTTCGAAATACGGGGGGGCAAGGTCAAACTTTAAAAAATCATTTGTAACCTTCCATCCTGTAATCTTCATCAGTCCTACTCTCACACTGTGCTCCTATTAGCCATAGACTCCCATAACTCTTTTGACAAATACTATTCTGTACGTTTTTCCATATCAAAATTTAAACATATACAATTTCTATATAAATACATAATTTCAATAACACATCCATAACATTTGATTTAATTGTTTATTTGGAAAAAAGTTTTTAAAAAAGGACAATTTTATTATTCGCTAAATCATATTTTTGGAAATGCAATTGTCAGCCACAGGAAGAACAAAGGTCATACATAGCTTAGTGCAACTGAGATGCTATTTCTGCAATGGCCCCAATCCCAAAACTGTCTGTATGCACCCACTACCCACCTCACCCAGAAAACATAAAACATAAATCCAAAAACTCCAGTTCAAGACTTTTTCATATACTCGTGTACAAACATTGAAAAAATGCATGAGCAGTTGAAAGGAAGTAAAGCTAGTGCTTGGTTACGAGGTGATCATTGGTTCTCAAAGGTAAGTCATTGTGCAAAGACTTAGCAATGCACCAGAAGGCCACTGTGCAATTAGAGCGTTTAAAACCTGATCCCGTTTCTGCTTTGAGGACATTTACCACGGCATGCAGGGATTTGGACAGTCACGAATGTACGACTCCAGTTTCCCCTTGGACACCTCCATGAGTGTAGTATAGGTGGTCAACTGCAGAGAGCACAGCCAGAGAAGGAAAGCAAAACGGTTACAAATGGGACTTTGTCTGTATTATGACTTTTTTTTACATTGCTTTAGGTAAATCAATGCACTGGAAGTACATTGGAAATCTTAGTGTGGGATTACCTTGTTTAGGACTGGTTTTGTGGACAGCACATCATAAACAGTCTTTGGTGAGATATTCTGGAAATATATGAAAGGCCAAAAAGGTGTTAACACTGGAGGAAGTCTGTTAAACGGTCCCCATCTTCTGCTTCATGTTGACGTGTGGCAGGCTGTACTCACTGCCTGCATGGTCTGGTTCATGCACTTCATGGCTGGAGTTCTGCGGTCATCTAGAAAGAGGGGCTCCTTCCAATGGTCGTAGTTGGTCTCCAGGACGTACCAACGGCCCTGCTTCAGGTCAATCCTTACAGAGACAAGATCAACACCATGCTATAAATGACACCAACAGACACAGATAAGGACTACGCCATATTGGAAGTGCATCTCTGAATTGATATTGGAAATGTCATTATGGATATTGTACATTACTTGTCAAGGTATCTGCAAAATTTCCCTTTTGACAGTTCCTTGCCGACATATTTCCGCTTCAATACTGTTAGAACTGTGCACTTCTAGTCTTTGATATCTTCTGCACTTCTTGTACATTGCTTGAAGCACATGCTTAAAATATATCAATATAAAAGGGAAATCTGTCCACTCACTCCAACACATCCAGGCTCAGGAGTCTGGACCTGGTGATGATGCAGCCCTGGCCTGTCTGGTTTCCCCCCAGTATGAAGTAGGCTGGGGCCAGGAGCTGGGTCAGGGACAGCTTATTCTTAGCATCCTCGTAGCTACATACACAGAAAATGAGGAGTATAGCTCAGAGATAAAGCATTTGACTGCAGATCAAAAGGCCACAGGTTCAGCTCCAGTCCAAATCCCCCCAGCACGTCATTTTGGATGAAAGCGTCTTCTTCGTACATACATCAAAAGGGAACAAGGATGCAATCTCATTTGATAGTCTTATTCTTTAGGCCTACGTGTCATCCTTTTAGCTTAGTGTGCCGTTTCATCCGGCTCACCATGTCCATGTAAGGTACCGTTCATGCCTGGCCTTGTTCACCATCAGACTATTTACACCCTATTTACACAGCTTCACATCATGTTCATAGCAGGATGCAGGAACAGGATTTATTTGGCTAACTGTGAGCGTATACAGGCACCTGGTTGCATTCTCCAGGACAGAGCGAGTAAGGAAACTCATCCACATCCCGTCACGCTTTCCCAAGATCCACTCCAGGATCCCTAGCAAAGAAACAGAGGGGTGATCATCGCCTGTCTCAGGTTTCATTTAGCATTTTGCATTTGTGTTTTGCATTGAAAAACTCACCAATGTATCCTCCATCCAGGCTAAAACGCTCATTCATGGTCAGTGTGAAAGTATGCTTAATGAAGAAAAGGAGAATGGATTCAAATAGTATTCAAGCCCCGCATGTAACCAATTTGCATTTAACATTATTACTAACTGGAAAATAGAATGTTATGAGTGTTTGTCATCTCAATCCCACTGCTATTGATAGAAAGCTAAAACCTACCGGTTTGATCCCGGTCAACATGCCCACATATCCAGCAAAGT
Organism: Osmerus eperlanus; assembly: GCF_963692335.1. Classification (NCBI taxonomy): domain Eukaryota; kingdom Metazoa; phylum Chordata; class Actinopteri; order Osmeriformes; family Osmeridae; genus Osmerus; species Osmerus eperlanus. Next base: position 9,140,139 of record NC_085031.1, read on the forward strand.
TTGTGGACTTGAAAACAGTCTTATTATCCCTCGTGAAGTCAATGTTGACCACCAAAGGCTTGAGCTTCTCTGTGATCATCCACGACCTATTCTTCAAATCCCAGCTGGGAGACAGAGAGCCCAACATGAATCATATCCATCTGTTTGATACATGTGTGTCTACCTTAAACCTCATTTTACAACATCAGTGAACAATTGTCAACTAGATGTAATAGAAGCTTTCAATATATTTACTGTCTTACCCCATGAATAACCCAAAATCTAGATTCCTTCCATGGATTAGATTACCTGGATGAACAAAAAGAAGAGACCAAGAGTATTTGACGATAAGTGTACTCCAATATACAAACAGACGCACATCCAGTCCATTTGACCACGTTCCATGTCAACAGGATTTGCATCATCAACCTACCGTCACTGTCTTCAGCCACAAGTGAAGTACAAACAGTGAACACTTCATAGAAGATGTTGAACAGCACCACCTCACCTACAGGAGAGGAAACAGATTTAAAAAGCAGAAGAGAGAGAGGGTAGAATGTTTAAAATAGAGATAATTATGAGAGCAAGTATGAAACCAAAAATAAAGTTGTGGCTTTATTACCAAGAGGGAGTCCAGAGGCAGTTGCAATTCCTTTGAGTTCATCCCTGAAGGGGTAGGGGAGTGTGCTTGCCACCAAGGGCTAAAAAGAACATAAAACCGTAACCACAGATGACATGGCTATCAAGTCAGTCAACAAGGAATTTAGGAAGTAAACATCTCCAAGGTTTCATGCAGGACAAAGTACAATGATAATCAGACATACTCACCAAACCTATGTCAACCATTTCAATCAATTTCCCGCTTGGAACAAAAGCGTTAGCCAAATCCCTGATGGCCTGGATCATGTCAACCAGCTAAAGGAAATGACACCCAATTTCAGAAAAATAAACTGGTTCTAATGGTACTGGTCTTATGGAATGTGAGCAATTGGAATCTGAAATCTAATGTGAAATTCTTACATCTGCCTTTTTGTCCGTGATTATTGCAGTCCATCTGTCACTAGGGTGTAGATCAAGATCTACTGTGTACCAGGTGACTCCTCCTTTAAACCTTTTAAATGGAATGGGAAATAATTGAACTTTGCTGCTGCAAAGTGATATAGTATACATGCATAAATGCTTAAAAAGGTACCTTAGGTTAGATTTTTTTCTGTAAATATTGAAAGGTTTTGTGCCCTATAAACATGGGGTGCAATGTTTATAGGGCACCCCATGTTTATATGATAACACAGCGCCAGTAGAACAGGGGTTTGGAAAGCAGGTTTGGCCTTGCGCTGGACAATTTTTTCTAAACCAGTAGATGGCCAGAACACACCGTACTCCAAAGCTAATTTAAGAAAATAATTGAAAGTACCTGCACTTAACTCCACCCCTATACTAGTAAATCCAGCGTAACAACTTATCTTCTCACTTAAGTCAATGTGTCATCTTTAAGTAATATACTTACGTTGGGCCTTTAGGTGGGTACATGTTCTTTTGGCATTCTTCCGTATACTGTAACAATTCAATCAGTACAATTTTAAATTACAAAAACCTAGATCTCTTTCATAACAATGAAACAACACAACAGTGACACTCCCACTAGGCTAGTTAAAGTTAGCAAGAAAGCTAGCGTCTAAGAGAACAAATTGTTTGTTATTTTAAAGACACTTACTGGAGGTATAAACTGGCCACACACTGCCGTTAACAGGGACACCAAGAAAAGCCAATTTAGCTGTCCCATTTTTCAGTTGTTATCCGAGATTTGGTCTGAATTTACAAGTGACTTGTGGTTATGTTTAGTCAATGCGGAAGTGCTGTTTTCCTCGTGATTTTACAGTGTCGGAACGTACCATTTGATCTAAAGGGGCGAGTACACCATACAGGTTCAAAATGCTCAAATTCCTTTGACGGGGCGCACGCTGGTTTAGATCTTTAATCTATCGAATGTCAAATGTCTTAGTTATAGGAGCTGAGTGAAGCTAAAACGGCGGTTATAATAAAATCATAGGATGGAGGAGTTACGCAATCTTCCCCTTTGCTTGAAAGTCCCAGGGTGGAAGTGAAAACAAGTGCACATGACCATCAATTAAGCAAAAACGTCTGTCCCAATGGGGTAAAGGTCTGTCAGGTCTTAATGCATTACGGTCTGTACGGAAGTGTAGTAACTCCTCTTTTGTTTAAACCAATTTGAAATATCACTGGGCTTTGGTTAAATGCCACTAAATACTTTTTAAGGGTTTAATGAATATAATTGAGTGAGTAGCTCCACGTCAATTAATTACACCCAGAGCGCCTAATTATTTATCCACTAGCAATTAAACATAACAGAGTCATTTGTGTCCCCATGTCATTCATAATGTAACTGCTTTTGTTGAAATCAGCTATGCTGAGGTGTTGTGTAATAAGATGTAAAAACAGGTCAAGTGGTAATCGTTTCACTTCTGCATTTTATTGTTTAGGGAGATGGTAAACAGAGTGTACCATTACAACCAAGGTTTATTACCTGGGCTTAGTTACATAATCAGAAATAGAGGGGAAGGAACACTTACTTTTGACCAAATAAGATTTATTCATCCAAAAATGTACATTGTAATGTATATTTTACATTTTACATAAATGTTCTGTCTGACATTAAAACATTAAAAAAGAAGCAAAAATATTTTAATAAATGCAAACTGGAAATTTGAAGACATGTCGATCATCCAAGTAGTTATGAATGTTCACTTGCAGTATCTGTCGGCTTTCATTTTGGCTCTCCTGTGGACAAAAAAATAAACAGACTTTCATTCATTCGATTGGCAAGGCCTGTCCCTCAAATCAATATACATGTCATTTTAAACTAAAACAAACCAACACATTGGTAGTGTTTCTTACCTGTCTAACAAGGATTCGTGAAACTTCCCATCTGTTCTTGCTTTCTTCAGTGTGACGCTATCCTCCTCATTCACCCTCAGTCGACGATCCTGGAAGCTCTGAAACTTTTTTCTGTAAATCAAAACACCACATTTTTTTGTGTCAATGTGATAACCATTGTAAGTGGTACGCATTCATCTCTGGCACACACAACCAACCAAACAAGAACGGACGTGCAAAACAGACTAACTAACCTTCACATAAGCAGAGACTTACAAACTACACACTCACTGAAAAAATACACATTTAGAAATACAAGCTTGTGTGCAGACTTCAAACTGAGGAATTGCCAACTCTGAGACCTACTTCTGCATCACTCTTATAAAATACCCCCTATTATTCAGCTAGAATGAGTTCATAATGACTTTGCCGAGATTGGCACTCTCAGTGACTGAACATAAACCTGACTTATCACTGCAAAACACAGCTTCATCAATAACAAATGTGTCTGGGACAACGCATGCTATTTTGAGCTTATTTCCATCGCAATAAACAACCTGAATGGTGAATGAACACCGAGCGCAACGGGGCTATGGACAAACAAGTGATTTTATCAGGCACTTTAACAGCATTTAGGGTCGAGTTAGCACTAGGTATTCTGGCAGTGCTTTATGATTCTCAAGCAGCACTCTGTTCCGCAAGAACATTCTGGATGCTGAGCACTAGATCAAGGCTTGGGCTCAAGGGCAGCTGTTATCATTGTGTCAATGTGATGACTCAATTTCCCTGCTGTTCAACCCACCCCTCTGAAAAACACAATGAAGAAAAAGTGGAGTAGGAGAGAATAGAAGAAAAAGAAAAAAAAAAGACACAAGCGGGCCTCACATGTAGTGCCTGGGAGTGTAATGGACCAGAAAAGGCCACAGGCGGCGTCTTTCGGAGGGTGGGGAGGTCACCCACCTTCCCATATTACTCCCACAACATCAATCCCTTCCTTGCCTGTAACATGCCCTGGATTGATGGGGTGACAGACTTACTGCCCCATTCCCTCTCCGCCTCCGTGTCTGGGCTGGTCATTTAGCTGTCAGATTTGTGGAGCAGGGAGGTTACCAGGCCGTTGGGATGAAAACGGCAGTCAAGACTACTAAAGGTCACCCGGCACCTACCTCCTCTCCTCAACACAAAATGCCACAACCACCCTTGTGTATTTTAACACTGGAAATTGTAACTAAACCCCATAATATTATTTCATAACAGATTGAACATCTTAAAAACAAAATGCAATGCGAGATAACCAGCCTGTATACAAATGTCTTTTTGTCTTTCCAACATACATTTTCTGATGATGATATTGAAACTTGAGAGACATAAGTATGCACACACACCTGTCACCAGAGGTACTACAGAGGGTATGGGTCTACAACCCAGTTTAAGGTCCAACCCCTTTCAGAGCCAGGGAAAGGACGTCGTAGTTTACGTACACATAATTTATCTCACAGTTCTTCACGTTGCCCCGGTCCTCATCTGCAATGTCATCGTTATGCTTGACCTCCCTCTCTGCGCATGAACGGATCTGTTTTAGTATCCAGATGGAGAGAAAGAGAGATAGAGTGAGGGAAGTAACAGCGAGGAAGAGAGAGAGGACCAGAGAGAGAAACAGACAGAAACAGAGAAAGAGAAACAGAAAAAAAGGATGATATTCATTCCGGAACCCTTTCCAAAGAATTTGTATTTGTGTGAGGGGGAGTGAGTGTGTGTGTGTGTATCAGTGTGTGAACCAACACAATATGAACCCCTCACCTTTACCATCTCCTCCTCCCCTGCCATCTTGCTCTTGGCCTCAATGTCACCACTCTCACTGTAGGAGATGAAACAACTATTGGCAGCCATGAGAGCCATTTTACCCTAAAAAGGAGGAAAGAAATGAGGACAAAGAAGAAATGATGAGTACATAACATGCCAAAATTCCACTGACAGTAAACATCTGCATATGCTGTGTCTGCTAGGATGAAGACAAGACACTTAATTCTAGATGCATCTCAGAAAGAGCATCCTGTGAGGGAAATGTTCATTTAAAAACATCCTGTCTCCTGGTCTCCATTATGACTTCTTCGGAAAGGACCAAAATGTAAATTAACAGCAAATTTGTACGACTCACATCCTGGAAGACTGGCTCCCACTGTTCCCTGGAGCCAATAGCGTCTGAGCGCCCCACCACTACGCCATCAGAGTTTATGCCCAGGTACTTGCCATAGCCAGACTTCAGGGCGACCCTGAGATAAACAAGACAAACTTTTATAATAGAACGAGATACTGTCAGGCAATTATTTCTCATTGCCTCAAAATAAAAGCCCTGTTGCTTGGCATTCAAACAATCCAGATTCAAACTCTGAATGAACAACTCTGCAGACTGCACATGGAAAAGAAGGGTATTGTTCAGAAGAGGCTTTACATGGGCATTGGTTAGTTCTCACTTTAACCTACCTCGAGTCTGACAGCTTAATGGCGGTGAACTGCTCTGGTGGGTCTGGTCCATCATCATCTGAAGCAAATTCAAAGACAATATATCCCCTTTAAGAGTCACATCTCAGGAGTATACTAATCTGACTGACATTCTATTCAGAGGAGGTTGAAAGGGTTTCCCAATCAGGTCTCTTTTTTATGTCTTCAGATTTGTATTTAATGAGGGACCTGGACGGAGAGATAAGAAAATAAAAACATCCTAGCGGCTGCTTTAGCATTCCGTGCGTCACCTCGTCTCATGGAAATGAACTTGAAAGAGAAAGCGGTCGCTGTGCTAAAACGAGCCATTTAATCTCCCATGTATTGAAAGGTATAATAATGATGTGTCATTCTTTTCTGATTTGGACATCGTGCATAATTTCTTCACACAGTGGGCGTACCCTTGAGACTCTGTGAGCCTTCATGTCTTCCTAACAAGCGAGGGTGATTAATATCTTATAACCTTAAACCGATGATGCTCTTGAAAACATATGCGCAGCCACACAAAGACAAAGCTCTCTAGGCAATTGCCAAACATGCTCGATCAATGCACAACTTGAATCCAAATGGCCTTCTCATCTAAAAAATATTAACTTACGGGTAGGTTCCAGTGCAAAGTGGTGGTGGTTTCTAACTTTTTCCTTGCAAAAAAAAGCTATAAGGCCTTTCCCCTCTTTTTAAAGGGATGATTGAATCCCTCACTGTAGTCCATACAAAGATTTCCCAGAAAGGAAGGATGAATCGTATCTCCCTTTGTCTCTGTAGAGCTTACAGTATCCCTCTCTCATCTCTCTTCAAGCCTGTGGGTATGCAGAGGAGAGGGACGACTAGGGAATGGGGATATTTCAACCTACTACACATTTTTCCACTGTCTCTCGGTCAAATAGTGAACTAGATGAATTCCAAGTTCAGAGATTCTGTACTTTTTTTTTTAAATCTTTGGACATATTATTTTACAGAACACTTCTCCCCTGAAGGCCGATAATCAGGTGGAAACTACTGTGCTTGTCACAAACACAACCCCAGTTGGCCCTTACTGCTATTCTTTGGGATAGAAAGCCATTGCAGGACCATGGCCGGACATGAGACTAGGTTGATCATTCCCTCTGCACCTATCATGTGCCCCAATCATAAGTGAAAAGGACAAGAGAAAGAGGCAGAGAGAGTCAGGCAGATACAGAGAGGGAAAAAAGAAGAATAGGGAAAGAATGGAATAGGAGAAAACGGAGAGGGAAAACAGAGAAAGAGAAAACCAGAACAGACAAGCCTTCTCTCTAGTGGTCACAGCCTCTGCATTCTGAAACAGAGAGGCACTGTGCGGTAACTCACAAGTAAGAGAAGCCGACTGTGCTCCTCTGCTGTGGAATAGACACCATTAATCACCCTGGTCTGTAGGCTTCAATTGATGATCTTAAATAACATGCCTCAGAGGTCAAAGAATAGATTAATGGCTCGAGTGTGTGTTTGTGTGTGTGTGTGTGTGTTATCTGGAAAGCATAGCAGGCATGTATTGCTAATGGATTTAGGAACAATAGTGTCCACTTTTTTCCCCCAGTACCCACTCTGATAGAATGTCATTCCTTATTGATTTTGAGGAGCGCCAACAAATAGCCTGCCACTTAGTACGAAATGTGTTTTATTTTTTAGGTGTGCAATGCACCTCAATGCCGTGGTCATAGAACAGCAGCAAATGTAGTCGGAATAAACATTTACGGAGGCAATTTTTTTTCTTCTTCCTTCAAAAATTAATGAACAGTAAAAACATTGCTTCCATTTTGCCAGACTACGCACCCTAACAGAACATGATGTCCATTACTGCTCAATTATTTTCCTTTCCCAGCATGGGGATATCAGGAAACTGCCCCCCCAGAGAGCCTCTTCTATTCTCCTCTTAGAATTATTAATTCTTAACAATTACTGGCTCCATTTACTGTGCAATTAAAGGCTTACTGAATCTGTGGCAGTAATTTCTACTGACTCAGTATGAGACTTTCTCAAAAATAATACAGTAAAAATTTAGAAGCCTCTGAGGCATCACTTAAGGCCCATTTCCCTTGCCTGTTTGAATAGCGGGGGTTAGACAAAGTGGAATGATTTAAACCTTTAAGGGATCATTTCGAAACTAGAGAATCCTCTAAGTGTACAATAAATGTGAAGAATAGTTTGAGAGTTTATGTAAAAGCAGTAAACACGTTTGATCATGCATAATATTGTAGAATGTAACTGGAATTTAACTTTCCTGCACTGTATCCTGTGGACACATGGAGACATTGACAACGACTTTGGTCTTTCAATTATGCAAAAAGCACTTGTATTGAGTATTTTACTGTAAATATTTCACACTTGAAGTTGTACATAGAACTATGAACTAGAGCCCGACCGATATATCGGCGGGCCGATATTATCGGCCGATATTGGACATTTTCCAAACTATCGGTATCGGCATTTATAATGGCCGATAAATGAATATTAATGTTTTTTTTTATTGTGTTTTTGTTCAAAGGACTTTAAGTTTCATATCTTGAGTTTGTATTGTTATACATTTTATTTATTAGAAACTGCATTAACATTATTTTAGTGAGGAAATAACAGGAGTCAGATGGCTGAGCAGTTAGGGAATCGGGCTATTAATCAGAAGGTTGCTGGTTCGATTCCCGGCCAAGTCGAATGACGTTGTGTCCTTGGGAAGGCACTTAACCCTACTTGCCTCGGGGAACGTCCCTGTACTTAGTCGCTCTGGATAAGAACTTCTGCTAAAAGTGACTAAATGTAAACTACAAATAACTACTGTTAGGGAAATCAGTTTGTTTTGTTACGCGTTTCTGGATTTTTTTAAATATTTTTTTATATCGGCCGATATCGGAATATCGGATTTTTAAATAACCAAATATTTGTATCGGTATCGACCTTAAAAATCCTTTATCGGTCGGGCTCTAATATGAACTGCTGTCTTTACGAATGTACGTTATAGTGAAGCTCACATAATAAGGAGTGATGTGGATTACACAGTTGCAAGCATAGTCCACATCACATGGTCTAATCCTTTACCTTTGTGTGGAGCGCCAACAGTGAACAGGCCAGTGTCCAGGGCATGGATGTAGGAATGACTGTGCATCTCTATAGCAACAGTTCCTGAGATTTCTCCAAAGCTGCTGACGCACCACCATCCACCTGTAGGTGTAAGTATAGGTGATAAAGATGTACCGTAAATGATCTCAACACCTTCGCAGACATTTCATATCTGGCTGTAGAACGGGGGAATGGCAGTTACCACAGGAGAATCGGCCACATACCAACAATGTCAACTTTCCCTTCTCCATCTTCTCTTTTCCTCTTCTTGTCTTTATTCTTTTTCTTTTTTCTGCATGGAAGACAGTACAGTTACACGCGCGCGCACACACGCACGCATACACACACACTCAAACACACACACACACACACACACACAAACATCAGCTCTAAAGTCTAAGCTCCTCGCTACTTAGCTATGCATTCTGTGTGAAAGCATGACTTTAACCACGATAGCTATTGTATGTAGCTATCTAGGTAGCCTGCATGCTAAACAAAAAAAAACTCTAAAAATATGTTTTGCATCTGGGTCTCCACTTTAATAAATTACTCACCCTTTGTTCTGACCCTTCAATACGAGTTTAGTAGATTTTACATGCGAATATTCAGCCATTTCTTCAGCCTTTAGCTAGATAGCACACACCAACCAGCACGACAACATCATCCGTAAGTACGGTGGCCGTGAGGTTCCAATTAATTTCAAACTAGAACAGCGTCACCCTCTGGTGATCCTGCCATAAATGTATGTAGCCTACATATTGGCATGAACGTAAGCACATCCATATATCCTACGTAGCCTACATAGGCACAGTCCTCATAAAGTTAATGCGTAAAACATGAAACGTGGAATAAGATATGTAAACCTACAAACTCTCATTTGTATTGTTGTTGAGTTTGTTTTACTGTGGTTGAGTGAGTCGGTGATGGTTGTGTGAGGGAAACTGACACAACATTCACACAAACCCTACACGCACGTATGTATGCACACACCCACACACACACACACCCCCCCCCCCACACACACACACACACACACACACTAACTCCCCCAGACCATACTGGCAGTGTAGGAGTGAGTGACTGTCTCCTGGCCTTCCTTCTTGCTAGTCTGGCTCGCGTCTCAGTAGACTGTGGGTCTGCAGTCTCTGACCAGCCGACTACAGTAAATTATAGCCCAGACCTTATTGGCTCTGTGTCGTATTCACTAACGCAAGGATTGTGGGTATGAGCACAGTGTGCACATGCATGTGTACACACAGACTGCTTAGACCTTCTCACACACACACAAACACATTATGAATTTATGTACAACATACTGATAATTCTCACTCTGTTTTTTTCTCTTTTGCACACATTCCTCTTTCAGTCTCTTGAAGCTAACCACATGAACCTGAGAGGGGAAGGTGACAGGGGCATGCTCAAATAATGTTTATGCTAATGACGCCCTATTATAGAGCAATGGCCCAATCAGGAAGCAAATGGCGGGAGGTAATAAATCATTGGCTGACATTGTCAGGAAGTCAACTAAATGCGACATAAAGCTGTGTGACCTGCCCTTCGTCAAAACATTATGCTAGACAGAGATCTACCTCCACACTGCACCAAAACCCACACAAAAAGGGCTGACATGGTTCACTGAAGTCTACAGAAAACCTTCCGGTAAAGAGGTAAGGGTATTCTGGAAGATGGGTTGGCTGGCTGACTTAAGTGTCCACAGTATGCTTGGAGATGATGAAGACATTTGCTTTGAAGTTTGTGCATCTAACCATTTACAGTTTGAGTCTGGGGAGTGAGTAGCATTCTCAAATGCCAATCCCTACTTCATCTGCAAACACATTGTTACCATTATTTTACATTTTGGCTGATTCAGCACTACCTAAATAAGCATCCAAGTTTGGATCCATTTTTTTATCTATAATGTTTACAAAAAAGCTTTCTCGAAGGAATACAGTTAAAAGATGTGTTGGGGAGAAGCAGAGTAGAATCCACGCTGAGATGTGACCTTCTGTCCTTGTTAAAAGGCCTTTTGGCTAATAACTCCCTGTACCCCATTAGTTGCCTTTTAACTGTGAAAAATAGCATTTATCTTCCATTATGTGTGGCTGAGACTCAAAACTATGGAGAGACAACTCTCTTTATCTCAATTCACAAGACTTTGGATATGAACAACACTGCGGCCAAAATATGTAAAGATGTCCCACTCTCTCTCTTTCCCAATATCTCTCTTTCTCTCCTCCCTCCATCTCGCTAGCTCTCTCAATATCTCTCAATGCAGGGTCACTCAAACTCAATTGGGTAACACTCGAGTGATGTGGGGTGAAGTCATGACAGCACTGAGCAGGTGTCTCTTCTTCAGTGACAGCGCACAGCGACGGTGCCTTATAGCCGTACTCTCACTTTGTCAATGTCACAGAGGGCCAAACGCATAGCATTCATGTAAGTTCTCAAACGGGTGAGGGTCTTTGAAATAGGAGATATCAGAGAGACCACGACGGATTCGATAACCTAACATTTAGGATGATGTCTCATAGGAGGCCCTCTGGTTAAAAATGACATAATGATGTCATTTCTTCCTACGTTTTTAAGGGTGAGGTTTGAAGGAGACGTTAATCTAATTGACGAACGTGTAAGACAGGTGGCTATTTCTTCTAGTGAAAAGGTGATAGTTTACATTTTCCCCCAAAAAAGAATTGAGTCAACTGAAAGCAGACTGAACAAAGTACAATTTGAATACATGCAAGTGTTTGTGTTGGTACACAATGCTGGTGTGACTAATGTCCTCAACCCTCCTGTTACTCATACAGTTTAGAAATGGATTAACTGTGAAAACAGTGTTTTTCAGGTGAGTACTTTTCACATAGTGGACTGGTCTTTGGTAATACTCAGTTTCATGGGGCTCTGAGTTTGGAAATTGACTATAGTCTTAAGTATTTTATAGCAATTTTGCAGGAGGATACGGCTGAGAGGAGTTTAGTGAATGGATAAACACCCATGAAATGCCCTTTCAGCGCCTAGTTTGAGGTAACAGACAAGCTTTCCTGTTCCAGTTCACCAAAGAGAGGATGAGAGGAGGGACATAGAGGAGAGGGGCTTACTTACACCTCCCGGTGAGGAAACACAGGCCCTGGCCTGAAGGATGTCATTTGGTTGTTACAAGGAGAAAATAAAGGTGTGTAAAGGTGCGTATTGGTAGGGGACTACACGTGCTTACCGGGCATACAATCCTCACCAAAGCATTTCTGCCTATTTTTAAAGCGAGACATGAAACAGAAATATGTAATTGTTGATCAATCTACTACTATTGGATAGTAGTGGTACATCAACTATCGTTTAAACTTTTGGTTTTGGAGAAATTAAAATATGTGAAATAATGGGTTTTCAATGTTCTGCCATGCCAGATAGTGTTCATTGGCAGGGTTCAATATACAGCCGGTCCTCTGTAATTACAAACTCTCAGCGCTGATGAAACTAGTCATTTTGGTGCCCAATGAAAATACACATTTTTCAAAAACCTCCCGGCTTGTGTTTTATCTGTTTAGGGAAAATGATACTGCAGCGGAACTGCTGTGTGTGCTGTCAGTCTGAGGACAATCCTTCAGTGGGCATCTTCCAATCACAGATGGAAAGCTGTATGAAGCATCAAATCATTATAATTTTCATATCTTATCGTATGGATGCACAGACTCTGGCTCTTACCTCATCTTCTCAGTCTGGCCCTCACACCTGCATGCATAAACACACACACAAACACACACCTCTTGTCTAAACGGCAGCTGCATGCTGAGAGAGTCTCTGCTCACTGTTGGCACACACTTACATTTTCTCATCACGGCACCTCGGCTCCCTCGCCCGCTCCTTCTGTCACTCTCTCCACCTTACCGCCTCCTTTCATCCCCCCTTCCATCTTTTCCCTATAACCCTGTACAGTTCCTTCAGTGCCCATCCCTTCACAGACCTTGGGGCTCCATCACTCCATCACTGCTGACTGTTAAAAGAGACACATTTGTCTCTCAAATGAGGCCTACCCTGCAGATTTGGCAAAGTTGTTTTACAGCAGGAATGACTCATCGTCTCCTGGACTTCCACATGCAGCCACTGGGGGGCGTAATGCACTCATGGATGTCCATCATGGTCTTAGGCACATCCACATTGGTCTGCACGACAACACATTCTGTCATGTCTGTGTGCCATTGCTAGTTTTAGGAAGTAATTCGAAATAAATAAATTAAACACTTTTGAGTGCTTTTTTTGTAGGTCACACAACCTGAGGAGATTGGATAATGTTAGTTTACCGGTAACTTGAATTGGTGGAAGAGGGTTTTAAAGTTTTATTTTTTTTAATTTTCAACTCTTGCCGGGTTTTATAAATGTACTTCCTAATGCACATACAAGAGAGTCTGTTCCAAAGACACAAATGTTATGTGGCACTGTCTCAACTTCTACTTAGAATCATCTCCCAAACCCATGTCCAGTGTTGGATAGATAGAACCACAGGTGCATTTGTCGAGCAGGATGACTTGTTTTTGTGCAATCTGTGTATTCCAGTGCCTAAAATCTAAAAATTCCCCCTTTTCCATATCGTCAAACATAATGCTCAAGCTGTTTGTCCCATTACGCAGTTGCTGAACAGCATTCAGGCTAAGATGTTTCTCCCAGAGTGAAGGCAAGGTTGAATAATTAAAAATCCTGTATATTTTTAAACCATTCCATACATTTATAATGCATTGAGATGTGAATCATATTCCAGCTGCCACGAGACTGGCATACTGTTAATCTTTCAGTGTCTGCCTCCACCCATGGGCACACACACATTCACAAACATTTAGTTTATTCTTATTCAGCAGACTCTTGTATCCAAAGTGATGTATGAATGGTGAAAATCGAAAGTACAAGTATTTTGATGGTCAGAGTGAAGTCTATGTTTACTATCCACATCGCAAAGAACACACACACACACACACACCTACACACAAATATATCCTTCTCCTGTTCTCACTGTTTCTGTCTCTCGAAAGCACACACACTTCTGGAGCGAGAGAGCCCCTGGAATGTGAAGGACTACCACGGAGTGAGATTAGCTCCTGCTCTCTTTATTACTCTACTGGTTCTCTACTTTCTTTATACTCTCATCTGCAATTGCCGTAGGCTACTTTAACCCTCGTGCTGCCTTCGGGTCACATGACCCAAAGGTTCATAACGAACCATCGTTGTGTTTACCCAATTTTACCCAAAACAAAAAACAATAAAAATAATTTTCTTTTAACCTTCGCAATGTGGGGGGTCTGAGACAGCCCAACGGTTAAAAGAAAATGCTTCACTTTGTTTTTGTATGCGGTAAAGTTGTCGCAATACGACGGTGGGTCACAATGACTGATGGGTCAGAACGACCCGAAGATAACACAAGGGTTAAGTCATATCACCGTGACAATGGAACGCTCCAGCAGGAGCCCATCGTTAATAGATGTATCCGACTCTATGAAGAAGAAGGTGACAGAGAATGTGTAAAGACTGAGCCTTACTATGGAAAGAAAAAGAGTGTCAACTTTGAAAAAAAAAGATAAGAGGGGAAATTGAAAATCTGTAATCTAGGATGAAAGAGAGGAGGAGAACGAGGGAGTAGGATGAGGGAAAGGAAGTTGGAAAGTGGAGCATAATCTCTCTGAATTATAAATGCTCCAAACAAAGCCACGGAGAGCGATGTGAGAAGGGAGGGTAATTGCGGGAGAGAGATCCAACCTGACATAATAGGGAGTCAGCTGAAATCAGTGCCTTATATGTTAAGCGGTGTGTACTTTATGCCTTGTAGCTGCTTAAATCCTTCCTGTGGCGCGTTTAGATACAGCACAAATATACTGCATAATGAGGATCAACTAAACAGCGAAAACAGTGAAAGTTAAAAAAGGTCAGGGTTGGAAACAGATAGTTTGGTGAGATGAAGGAAAGTAGCCCTCGTAAGATACTTATTAACAGTGTGTTAATAATAAAATAAAAATATTTGTAAGGGTTAGAGTTAATAAGTCTGAGACCTTTATTAAATGTTTATTAACGTTAATATGTGTTACTTAATATGAATAATTTAGAAAGGCCTTATTACATAACTACACTTATTACAAGCACCTGGAATAAGGAGATAAGAAGTGTTACCAAAACCATAATTATAACTGGATGAATTGTCTTGTCCAGTCTTACTGTATCAGGAGCACGCATACAGACATGTGCTGATTCCTACTGAAGTTCAGCTGCTGTGCATATGTGTGAGTGTTCTCTAGGTTTGTCATTGCGATTGGCAGGTCCTCCTCCCAGAGCACACACACGTAATGTCCCGGACTCTGTTTGTTGAGGAGGTGCAGTTTCCTGGGGCCATGAGACCATGGGATTTTACATAGAGATGCACAGGCTCAGGCTCTGAGAAACACACCAGGACATTAGCATAAAGGATTAGGCTCAAAATATTCTCACTATTCCTCCTTCACCATCCTAAAACAGCTAAATTCTACTGTAGTCTCTGAAGTTGAATGCTCTGTGTGACTCTCAACCAGTGGTACTCAACAAATGCATACTGGGTCATATTGGCCAACAAAGTGTATCGTTCCAGTCCCCTCTTAAACCCTAATCCCATGGACGCATCCCACAAAAGACGCATTTCGGACATGGATTAGCATGTCTGGATTAGCAAAACCATGTAATGGAGGCTCTCAGAGAAGCACCATCTTGTTCTGACACATTAAAACGATGCACGCCTCTTTTTCTTTTTTAAACCAACACACATTACTCATCTTCAAGTCTGGGCACCCAGATAATTTCTTGGAGGGATTTTTTTTTTCTTTGCTGGCGTATCAGAGAGAGACAGATGTGTGAGTCTCGAGTCTCAATAATCAGCCTCACAGGCAGATCTTTGCGCTTGACAGTGGGCTCTAATCAACAGAGAGCGGGATCAAATACGTCCTCCATTTGCATTTTAGACATCTTCGAAAAGAAGCAAGAGAGATATAGTGGATCTGCATTGTTGAGGCCCTTTCGCTTCTTTTCTCGCACATCATTGATGCATCACCCTCTGCACAGTCTGTTACACATGCATTAACAAAACACGTTGTTGTAAATGCGAGACTACTCTGTCATATTACATTTCCCTCAGCTCTACCGGCTTCTGTTCTGTTTACCATCTGTCTGTTTCTTCTAACCCTTTCTTTGTGTAAAAACCAACACCAAATGCACGTCCTGTGGCGTCGATGTATAATGTATTGACACACACAGATTTGCTTTTCTAAGAGGAGCCATATCTCCTCTCAAATTTGGGGTGCGTAGGGAATGCCCCTGGGCCGCCACGCTGTTTCTTAATCCCCAGATCTGAGAGACAACACTTTGCTCCAGGGAGAGAGAATCAAGAGGCTAAAGGTGTTATACTTTCAAGCATTTTCTCTCTCGTGTCACATAGTGGAGGACTTGGAACATGGCCACTCCTGATCCAGGTGAATACTACTCGATCACCATCAAACCAAGCTACACTTTGATAACAAAACTGTATAAAAAAAAATCAAACATTAAACACATTATACAACCAAAATGTTTCAGCCTAAATATTTAATAAAGATGAGAGTTTGTTCGTATTACCCCGACTCGGCACAAAACAAGGGATGGAGGTATTTTGATTTGCGTGTGCTAGTGGGTTCAAGTCCTAGCATATGACCCAGCACTGGAAATCACAGCTGGGACAGAGACACAAATCAGTGGAGCAGTGAGGAGATGGTGGCATTCATCAATGATAGATGGAACTCAGTCCCAGCAGCCCTCTGGCTGAGGAGACTCAGTACAACATGGAAATACTGAGTACAGTACACACACACACACACATGCATGCACATGCACGCACATGCACACCATACATACACACACGCTTCAGTTCATCTGTTCTTATATTAAAAAACCAAGACATATTTGCCACAACTCAATCAGAGAAAGTCTCCACTCATTCAGTGGTACGAGGTAAACTATTCCATCATGAACACCAGCTTAGAGACTACAGCCAATGGGACAAACTGGATCATCGAATTGTGTCAAAATGCAAGAAGCTCCTTATACTGGCATCTCTTTTACCGTAAAGAGTGGGGTTTTAATGGTACCCTCCGGGATGCAAAAAAACCAAAACATTTACATAATACCTCCTCCCCATCTGAGAACACCACTTCACCCCTACTGAGAACATAGGTTTACAATGGATTGTTCCGAGACAAAAACAAAGGTTCAAAATCCCTTTCCTTCTCAGGGAAGAGAAGTTGAGCTGCTGCCACAGAGCACCAGAAGAGCCCTGGGTCATTTTAAACAAATCAATTCTTGTCTCCTGGCTCCATAAACACACCAGGCAATGAATATTCTGAGCAGGTTCTGAGCAGCGGTTGGTCGAGACCTTGCTCAGAGGACACCCAGAGGGCCAGATAGAACCAATGAAAACCCGTTGTGTGGGTCAGCGGTCATTGTGATGCAAGTGCACATTTCTCATTAACATCTACTGTGGCCTGACAGCATGACACTCTGGCTTCATGGTGAGGTGACTCTGTCTGAAATCCCTGTCTGTTAGGACATTTTGAACTGCAGCAGCACTGTCTATCAGAAAACAAACTGAATCATATGGTATGAAGACCATAATGCCAAGATCACCCTATAGAGAACTGAAAACATGTTGCCTTTATTGAAAGTTAACACAAAGGTCAGATTCATAACTTTTAACTTTAAAGGGCAGAAGACTCTCTCCCCAACACACATAATCCCCTCCCCACAAACACACACACTCACTTTCTCTCACAGCCACTGTACAACTCCACAGAGCATATGCCATGATTACCTCAGTCTTCACAGATGTCCTGGGCATCTTCAAGTCTCCACCCCCTTGACAGCCCGAGTCAACAAACACACATGACTAGCTTGTCTCTATTCTCTAGATTAATTGGCAATCAGGCTCCAGATGTCTGCCTGCCTTCCTGCCTGCCTCTCATTCTGCCTCTTTGCCTGCCTCTATCTCTCACCCCATCCGTCTACCCTTGTCTTTCCCCTCCAGTCCCCCATTTGTAACCTTTCAGGATGCTAATGGCACAGTTGAGAAATGAGGGATGAAAGAGAGAGAGAGAGTGGCAAGGTGAAAAGGAGAAAGAAGATACAAACAGCCAGAGTACAAGAAGAGATAGAGAAATGAAAGAAGAGTGGTAAAAAGAAAAAAGAGGGAGGTTGTTTGAAAGGAGCTGGGCAGTGGTAAAAAAGGCAAGGTTACATGGGTTAAGTAGACATTAACCATTTAGCATATGCTTTTATCCAAAGTGACATACAAATGGTCCACATACACCACGGCAAATCAAGGATCAGAAGTGCACAATTATAACATCATTTCGGTGATCAAGGAACGGTCTGTATTTACGTGGCACAGTATAAAGCAATCACATCTCAGCTACCAGGCATTGTGCAACAATATTCCCAACTCTTAACTACAGTGCAACAATAACATTATTACACAGAACAGTGCAGCAAAAACATCTTTCCTGAAGTGCAACATCAAACAATTGTGGGTGCCGTCTCTTACACAGTGGTACTAAAAGGATTTCAAAGACAGCATGCAAAGAAAATACGAATTCCCAGGTATTACATGAGCAGTTTACTATTATGAGAGCCAACTAGTGGACCCATGTGCACAACACAACGAGCTCAGGAGAGCAGGAGGGTTTATTGAAGGTCAGGGTGGTAGAGGGACGGGGGCTAGGCCGAAGTGGAGGGTGTGGGACCGGTTGGCAGGGTGGCAAGGCAGAATGGGCAGGCAGGTGGCGGGTCGGCAGGTAGACAGCAAGCAGACAGCCAACAGACAGCAAAGAGACGATGAGCGGGTGGTTCAGGTTTGATGGTTCTTTGGAACACAGGAAAGAACAGAATTAGAACCCTCAGAAGACAAATAGTGCATTGAAGACGAGGGATAAGGCCCGACAAGGTGTCCATTATCAGGAATGAATGGATGACGCGGAGGGCAGAACTGTCTGACATGCAGCTGAGGCCACCATTGTGGATTGTAGTCCCGAATGACCTCAGCCACTGGAGGGGGACATATCTTCCATCCAGCACCTAGCCTCTTGTGGTGTCACAGTCTCCAGTATCACCAAATAATTCCTGTGGTTCTAAAAAAGGGCTGAGCAAGGAAAACAAAATTGGCAGTGCTCGCTTATGAGTAATACTCTTCCCCTGAATGTTCCCCAAGCCACTTCTCTACTCGCCTGTGTAGTAAGACACAAAGCATACCCTCCCAAATAAAAGTGAATAACTAAACAGAGCTGCAAATCTCTTGTTAAGTATGTTCCAGTAAAACAATTAGACTGCCAAGATTTCTCAGCAGTTAGACTAGATCTAGGCTTCAGGTGCACATTCCTTACTGTTCTGGAACAATGAACACCTATCAACTAGGAGTCTTTGTGTGCGTGTGTGTGCATGTGTGTCCATGTGAATGTGTGTGTGTGTGTGTGTGTGTGAGGACCATACACCTCAGCTGCTGGCTTATGTAAGGAGGTTGAACATAAATGGCAGAGAGGCTGAGAAGGGAGTCAGTCTCTTTTCCAGACTGCCACTCTACTGTTCATTTGTTCTTCATACAGGAAAAAAACTGCCGTGCTGGTAACACCAACGCAGCAGTCTCACCCTCTGGTCTATTTAGCCCTGATAATAACTTTTTTCTACCTACATTGAGGCTAAAACTGGAGAAATCTTTACTCTGTGTCACACAGTACGTTCCTATCTATGGGAAACAAGTTTCTAACCTTATCTCATGATATTACAGGGAAGAGCTATATTGTGGGTCCCACAGCCATAAGTCAGGCCTGGAGCTTAGTGTTTTTCCTGTTCATATTATGTGCCCAGAGAAACTCCAGGTAGTACTCACTACCCTTCACTACTCACTACCCGTGTTTCATTTCGCAAATCAAAATATGGTCAGTTTGCAGATTGATGAGAGGTTTTCCCCAACATATAATTGCAGAGAGTTGACAGGATCTCCATCTATTCTGAGAGGTGGACACAGCCCACTCTGTCTGGCATACCGACTCCACACATTCATCTCTGACAAACAGTAGTGATGGACTCCAACTTAGGCTCGACTTACCATGCCTCTAGCCACTCATCTGCCATCGATTGGCCCATCTCTCAATCAATCGGGTCATCATTTTTAAGACAAACGTAAAGTTGTGGTGGGAGGTTTGCAGTGATATTTATTGTTGTGGTTGTGAGTTGAATCCAGACCTGAATGTGGCCTGGGATAGAGGAATATAGTCACTGATTTATGATCAAGAAAGTAATCTGTTACAGGGATATTCTGGATATTCTGATCATCGTGTATCATGATGTTCCTAATACCATGTTGGAATAGCAGGTTCATATTGGTACCGGAGTCATAAGACAAGGAGAACTGCTTTTCTCATGAGTGTCAGGAGAACCATACCATGAATTTCCATGACACTGCATGCTGAAAGTAACTAATTGTAACTTAAGGTATCATTTATTTACCAACATAGTTTACATTGAATGATAATATAAACATTATAATTCATTTTACATGTACATTTGTTTGAATTTTATTACATGTGGTACTCATGAAAGAAAGCTTCTGTGTTCAGTAGGGTGGCATTTGACACAAGGATTTCCAGGCATGAGGCCTAAATAGTTTTCTTGTTTACCTGTGATGGATGAAAATAGCTTGAGAGCGTGGCCGTCAAACCTCACCCCTCCAGGGCTGAGGAGCAGCACAGCAGCCCCAGAAGGTTTATCTGAGCGACCTGTTCGGGTCACAGAGCCCCTGGAAGGTCACGTTTCACAGAGCGCCTCTGGCAGATCGCCATCACCGCACACCGCAGCTGCAAATGCCACCTTTCTGTTCCCCTGATAGAATGGGTCTCCTGTCACACATCATGTGTTTATATTCATTGTGTCCCCAGCAGGGTAATGAAGGGGGTGGCGTGAAGTTAGGGTGACAGATGTCCATTTTCAGGTTCTTGTTTTGGTGCAGAAAATCCAATTTGCAGCGGTAAGCATATGCAGATATGTTATTATCGTTTTTCATTTTAGCTGTGTGAGACTGGTTCTGAAGCACAACTTGGAGATAAACAAGTTGCAGAAACTGGCAGAAAACAGTAATTGCTCTACTGAGAAAGCACTGTATATGTTTTTATTAAATATGTATATCCACAAAGATACATGTATAGACATCCAACTTCCTGCAGCAATTTTAATAACATTTCACCCATTATAAAAATGTTTTCTATATACTGGGGGAGGGTGCTACTCAGAGGTTACTTGACTGCAGACCAAAAGCTTGCAGGTGCAAATCCTCTGTATTGTACATCTCTTAAAGCATATGGTAACTACGTACATACATTATTATAACATTACTGAAATTGGCTGCTCCAGACCCCCAAAACAATATGGCCACCACAGATTTCCACCTAAAGAACCCATTTCGTCACTAGCTTCTTATTTACCATCCCACGGGTCTCATAACCATTGTAATGATTGGGCTGTATGAATGCGAAGCAGCAACTTAAAATTTGTTTAATAGTCTTACATTTATTCATGAGATTCCGAATAGAGTCTAGCAGACCTGTCAGTGTGGGAAACCTGCCAACTGGAAAAAAGAATTACTGCAAAATTCTGGGATTTCAAGCGCTGGGAAAACACTGCCTGTTAAGGTACCAAATAGTCTGTGAGAAGCTGGGGTGCTTTGTCTTGCAGGTCTTTTCCCTTCCCATGTGTGTACTCACATTACACTATTCCTGTGTGTTATTTGATTATATTAATCTTTACATTTGAAATAACAAAAACTCCATGACTGAGTTGAGTTGTACCATCTATTTCTGGGCTCTATGTCAGTAATAAACTGCATATTGTTGTTTTGGTGCAACAGAGGCTTCAGTGAGTGGAAGAGTCTATTCAGTGATATAGAATACTGTAGCAGGAAGTAACAGAAAGCCTTAGTGTATGAACACCTCTGATCCCTGTATATGTGTGTCTGAATGTGTGTGTGTGTCTGAATGTGTGTGTGTCTGAATGTGTGTGTGTGTTTGTGTATGGGAGCATGTGTGTGTGTCTATGCTTTTGGAGCCAGAGAAGTGAAAATCCCGGCACCTACCTATGGACCAGAACAATGGTCCTCAAAAACAATTATGTCTTTCTCCCTGGGAGCCATCAGGGACGTTCTGGCTCAGTGTCCGCTTGGCTCCCTCTCTCTCCATCCATCAACAGGCAGGTAAAGAGAGCACTCATTTCAGAAGTACATAACTGCCAACCTCAATGGAGCGCCGGTGAAGCCCTCTCCATAAATAACTACATACTCTGTCTGTCCTCCAACCAGCCAACACTGGGAGTATTTTGGACGCCTGACAATTTCCAATCTTGAGCAGGTTTGGGCTGGACAGGTGCTATGAAGTGCAAGGTTACACGACCAATCCTACTGTATGGGACTTTACTCAGCACCAAATGAAGTTCCCTGAGTGTAATTGTCTATCTCACCGCTGTCACAAAGAGTACTCTACTGTGAATGGTTTTCACTAAATCTATGTGGTGTAAACTCCCTTTGAGAATATTTTGTTGGGCCTCAAGCCACCTAAAATCCCATGGTTTGCCAAGAGTGCAGACTTCATTTCCACTGCATTGTCTTCAGTCTAATTGCAGAGTTTAGCCAAAGGAGGAGAATAAGAGGGTGCAGTCATTTTACATATTTCTTCTGGAAGTGCTCGCCTGAAATTGAATGACACAGAACTGCTATTTTGGTAAATTACACCAGATTGCCAGTGGCCGACCTTGAGGCCCTTCAGGCCCTGCAGAAGAAATGCCTTCTTCCTCTTTGTTTTTGACTCAAGCTAAAACACCAAATAGAGAGGTTCAGTCATAAATCCTATATGTTTCTGAGATCTAAATATGCCTTGAACAGAGACATTCCTGACTGCAGTGTGCTGTTTTCTCTTTGATGGCTGTCTGAATACCTGTCTAGGTTTTCATCCATAATATAAAAGACAAACTGATTTTTTTCAGAGTTCTTCAAGTGATCTGAAAGTTATTAAATGGTTGGTCTTCTACATCAGCTGGCGGCCATTTAACATTCTCAGAATGAAAATTACACAGCTTTTATAGAGGTGAGAGGAGGGCTAGAAACAGCAGTTGCAGGGAATTACGCTTTGATAATGTCACAGTCTCCTGCCCACACTGAGATAAAACACCTTCCAGTACGGAGGCCGTAAAACTTTCGGACCTCAGAGGAAGATGACAGAGTAGGCTCCCCCAGACTTCAAGGTCAAACATGGAGGAGAACAACTTTGTGGGTTTAACTTCTATAACAACATAATGTGTTGTCGGGCCCAAAGGAATTCTCTTGATTTCTGATGCTTGGCAGATTGGTTACAGGTGCGGTTATTTGTCTGTTTGACCAGATATTAGTGATTCCTTATGAATCCTAGCTTCATAGTTGCACACCAATGCCGTTTTTCTTGATGTGCTAGAAGCCCACCAAAACTCACACCATCAGATGTGAAATATATATTGAATATTTACCGTATCTCCAAATGCTAATTCCTGTGTGTCATACATTATTTAACCAATTGGCATCAAGTGCCTCCTTCTCATCCTATTCTCTGGGTACAAAAATAGCGGAGCACATTGACATTTCTACTAATCACAGAGTTTAAAATGCCATCTTCCTTGAACAAGCATTAAATTGCAGGAGAGGTTGAAGAAGCTCTTAAAGTATTTGAACATGCAGCTTCAAATACAGAGATGGGAGAAGTATAAGACCTTTCTTCATCAAACGATACTAAATTGGTTCTTCTTTTGATGTACCAACCAGCACTGTCTGAAGAAAGAGGTGCTCCTGTTGTGTGAGGACAGATTTTATAGAGTACTAAAAGTTCCATATTTGCACTTTAAGAGGGGTCTGTAGATGTAATGATAATTAGACAGTTTAGGAAAAATGGAGAAAGAAAGAAATCAAAGTTTTGTCGTACATTCATTTACTTTTCTCTCGTCCTGTTATTTTGTGTCACTTACCTCTGGGTGCCCTAACTGCAGGGATGCACTTTTATCGAAAATATAGAAGACGGAGCTCTCTCATCGAGTGGAAATGAAGCCTTCAATCAACATCTAACCCTCTAAACAGCAATCTCTGTTGAGATTGCTGAAACGCATTCCGGTCCATTTATAGCATGAAAGGTTTCCTCTGCAGTGACTGTACAGTAAGGCTACAGCATAGAATTTATTTAAGAGGATCAGGGGACAAGCAGTGGATTATGTCTAATCCTGTAGTGTTTTACCAACAGACTTTTCTGTCTGTCTACTTTGTGGTTGTTGGTTGTCAAGACTATTAATGAACCAAAACATTGGCCTGAAGAGAAATGGAAAGAAGCTCAGGTCAGGATGATCCTTATTTGAAACGCCGTTTATGGTCGTTTAATTACCACGTTTATGACTCTCGGATCTCTGCCATTTGGTTGACATATCCCAAAATGTCAGGTGGTGACTGACTCAGGCAGTCAAATACTGCAACGGGGAGAAATATTGAAGAGCTGTGTGTTTAAATAGTGTTTTCACTTGTCTGAAAACCTTAAAGATCCTGTAAAGCAATTCCATGATTTGTTTCTCAGTACATTATATACGTGTGAAATAAGTTCCTGAAAGCATGTGCAAAGCGCGAAAACTTTGTCGCACTGAAATGTGGACTTAGACCGTAGAACAGTTTCTCTTCCATTTTCAGATCAGGTTTTAAAGGGTGGAGCCAAAAAATGACCTATTACGTCAGATCACTGAATGGCTCCTCCTGATGTACTGTTATTGTAGCCTAGCCTATATCAGCTAGCTAGCTAGCTTCAGGATGTCTCCCTCCACCCGCAACTGCATCTTCCCTGGATGCAAGAACTTCAGTTGCGCTGCAACGCTATTTAATTTCCCTATTGATGAGGAAAGAAAAAATAGGTGGATTGATTTTGTGAAGAGCCACACTGATGGAAAGCTTCGGATGAACTCCAACAGCCGCTTCTGCAGTGACCATTTCACGGCGGATAGTTTTAACATGGACCAGAGACAGACGGGGTTCAGGGACACACGGCTTCTCTTGCAGCGCGGAGCCTTACATGTATATGCATCTGTATGTTTCACTCATTGAACAAATACATTCAAATTCTATACTGTTTTGTTCGGCTTGACATAGCGTCCATTATCTGGGTCGTAGGTAGGCAGCGAGGGGCGGAGCTTCAGCTCCTTCAGGCGACACGCCCCCCCAGTCTCAAGCAGAGAAGAGTGCAGATTTTTTCACGATTTCAAAGCCTAATTTAACATACTTGTCGGTGTTTTTTTTCATTCGAATTTGGATGGGTAGTTAATAACACATTCTTCTGTGGTGTGGTGAACTTAAAACTCGTTTTCAATTCAATTTTACAGGATCTTACGTGATCATTACTTAGAATAGAGTCTCTCAACTTTTAACCAATTGTTTTTGGAGTGTCTTTCCAAATTTCTCTCTTTCCTTTGTCTCTTTCTCTCTCTTTATTTCTGTCTTTCATCGTCTCTCCATTTCTCTTTCAGAGGACCTTATCAGTGTGTTACAGTTCTTTTAGAACAGAGCGTGACAGTGACTGGTTCAGCGTTATGTCACCCTTGTCAGACTCTGGAGGACACTGTTGGGGTTTCTCATGCTGCTGTTAACCTGTAACTGTAAAACCCTGTGTGAGACCCACCAGAGGATTTCCAAAACATCAAAATGACTCTAAAGGTAATATATATATATATATTTTTTTTAACTGAGATGAACTCTATCCTCCTACTTGTGCTCTATCTCAGTTTTGCTGGGTTCTTTACAGTGTAGGATCTCTGTCTGCCACCTGTGTCACAGCAAAACTGAGGCAGAAGTAGACAGAAACACTTGAGAGACCATTCATGTAAACAGTTCTCCACTGAAACATTGTAAAGTGTCCAAATTAACACACCGGTCACCAATTCTGACAATTCAGAAAACATATCTCAAATACAGCACATAAATGCTCTGGTGGTTGGTGGCTTTTTATCTAACATTTAATTTAGCTTGAAACTAACATTGGTATGTCACTAGTGTTCTTTGTTGCCACAGAAACAACTGCAAATTCAGTCTATGATAGTTGTTAACTTTACTGACACTGGTGTTGTAAAACATCAGCGGCATTATAACTATCTTTGAAACCTCTAAATTACAATCAAGGATTAGATACAGTCATGAAACCAATCAGATTCAATCGTGTACTTTTTATTTGACTGTTTAAAATAACATTGTGTAATATTTACACAACTAGGAAAATACTGTTGTGCCAAACACGCATAAGGTCCAACTGTGATTTGAAAATGTGCTTCAGCAAGACTTAAAAGAGAGGATTAAAAGAGAGGGACAGAACGAATATACACGATAAGACATGAATCCATTGATTCCACTCATTTACACAAGGTCTAAAACCACCATATTCAAAAACATGTAATTTCCAGGGGAACGCAATTCTTTTGGCTATCAAGCTAAGCTGTATGCTTTGGAGAGCCTTTGAATTTCAAAGTCTGATTTTTCTTGTTATCTGAGTGGTAAAAAAACATCACTAGCTCTCAACCCTTTCTAACTCTCAATAGGAATGTGTTGCTTTGCACCAGCTGTGCTGTGTGAATGAAACGACTAAACTCGAGGAAGAAATCCCTTCCCCGATGGTGTCCTCACAGAGCTGGAGTGGGGCTTCAAAAGTTTTCAAACCCTGTCGTGCTTTTCCCCCTTCTTGAAGTTCTTAATATCCCTCTTATATAAGACTATATTCATCAAAATAGTATTTTAGAATTTTTCTAAGAAAACCTCTGTGCAGTCCTTCCAGTCTCCATAGAGTTCAACACAGGAGAGTAGTCCAAAACACTATACTTTCATCAGAGTAAAGGTTAGACAGTCGTACGTGTCCCATCCACCCAATCCATCTCTGACAATGTTGAGTGCTTACTTCCTGTGTGGGCAGGGATAGTTTGGGAGCGTTGCCTAGAAACACCCTGACCACCCAGAGTAGAGTTTCAGACCCAGCCTGAGTTTTCTGAGGATTTGTTTGGTCTTGGAGTGAATGCTCTAAAGCTTTGACCTGTCAGAGGGCACACTAAATGTCATCTTAAAAACCTTGAGGCAATGGGAGCAAATACAAAGATACACAGTTCAAGTTCAAAGGGTTGACTGGTTTTAAGGTTCAAAACACAGCCTCTAATGAAGACAGAAAATACAGTAAAAGTCAATGCTTGTCAATGCCAGGATTTGGTCCCTTGTTAGCGGAGGGATAAAATCCAGAAGATCCCCAGCAGCTGGTAATAGTTAGTCGTTTTGAAAGACTGATTTACTCCACTATCATAGCACTGCATTGGGAAATAACACTGCAAACAAACAAACTAGAGAAAGCATATTTTTATAGCATTACTGATGCATGAAACGACAAATGATCAGAACGCCACTCATTGCACCTAAATTATTCACGAGGAATAATTGACTTGAGATAATCCAGTGTTTCTGCACACTGGACTAAATAATTTAGTAAAATCTGAATGAATAATACAAAGTATCCCTCAGACACAGGGGACTGTGACTCTACGTTGAAGGGGTCAAATTAAATACACTGGCTCTTCAACTTTCTTTAGTGAACTCTTGTCAAAACAAAACATAGTTCAAATGTTTTAGTTTTATCCATAGCCTCGGGTGATTATACACAATATTCATGACTGTGCACCATGTAGTTGGACTGATGAAAAACCTTAATCAAAAAATGAATACAAATATTGATTCGTTCCAGGAAGAGAACAGAGTTTTCTATCAATATATTTTCTTGCATTTCTGTTGTCTGACAATAAGTTATTGTGTCACGCTGATGCAGGTTGACACTATTAATCTTGGCATGGAAACTCTTTGCACCAGACCGCTATAATCACGCTGAATCCAAACACTTTTGCCGCTCTCTATAAACAGTAACTCACTTGATAATCCATCCTAAGACAAGGAAATGTATCACCCAGTGACATAACAGCAAATTTACATTGACTCCAGAGTCCGAGTAATTAAATCAGACAGTCAGCACAGAAAGCCCCCCGCCATGTCTATGTAAATCATACTTGTCCAAAAGCATCTCTTAAATTGATTTGCTGCAACATTAGACAGAGACAATCATTCAGCTAGCCAGGCCACGACAACGCAGTGTACAAGTAGCTCCTGTATGACCCAGAGCCACTTCAATCCAACGACCAAACTCACTGTGGAGAAATGAGATCATTTATGACAGAAGATGGACACACCAGTGCATTATGGGTTGAGCTCTACCAGACAGATGGGCCGTGTGTCAGCGCTCTACGTGGGAGGCACCGGCGACACTGCGCTTCTCCTGCAAACTTTGAAGGTAATTGAAGAAAGACGTTACCACCTTTGACCACTGGCATGTCGATACGCACACCTTCTGATATTCTAGACGATTCTTTCTGCCCTGTTTTCTATTCCTCTGAAGGGACACCATCTGACCCCATGAAGTAGGGCTACTCCTCGCACTCTGACAGCTGTGACGTCCAACAGATTGGACAGATTGCTGTAGTGTGGATGAATATGTTGTTGTGATCGTTCATCTCGGCAAATGTGACGTGCCGGCACAATGGGTTATAACTCACGTTGTGAACCCGAGAAATCGGTTGAGGAACTGGGAGTGGGAGAGGGACTGAGAGGGACTGGTGTAATTCAGAAGCAAGGGATGGTGTGCAATAGGAATTCTGAACTATTCTTATTTTAGGCACTCTTTAGTAAGTCCAACTTAGCTTCTCTCTCAAAAACATTTTAAGATAACTAGATATGTGGCACACATAGTTTTTTTTATTTTCTTGTTAACCGGAATTTGGATAATTTGTATATACAGATCTTCCCAACAACTGTATATACTAATATCATATCAAGCTCAGGATCATTGCATTTCAGACACATCTAAAAGTCATTCATTCTGTCCTATTTCTTGATGCATCTGTTTTCTTGATGTGGGAATATAATAATAGTATGCACAATACATTTCAGTTCAAATTCTCTCTAATGTCCATAATTTCTGTTTGTAGGGCCACATATTTCCTTTTTAAGTCTGAACGGTAATGTTTACTTGCTTTAGCATTGACTCAGTTATCAAGTTTTTCCCAGGATGAAACAGGTATTCTCACTTTCATCAGTCAGATTCAAAGTCAGTTTGATCAGACCGCCACAAAGTCAGCAAATTACTTCAAACGTCCGTTTTACTCCTTCTAGCTGCACAAACACAGACCACACAGCTAGACATTTTAAAAGACAGCCCACACCACACTTGCATCCCTGACCACTTTCATTTGGTTGTAGGTTTAAAACAATGAAGATGCCCATTGCTTGGCCATGATGTCAACGTAACAGGCTCTCCTACGGGTGACAATGAGATGAGAACCATAGAAAGATTTGCTTCCTGAACGTTCCCCATTCTGCAAACACAGAGACTGGCTGTTGAAAAGCCAAACTCCTGTGATGATATCAAGCTTCATCTGCAGCACTTTCCCAGCTGAGGTGTGTTGGTGCTGCTGTGGCTCTGATAACGCTGGGCTGCTGGGCTGCTAAATCTTTGTGGATGCACCCGCCTCGCTCCCTCTGTGTCCACTGCACACCTGCAGAGCTGCGATTAAAGAAGAATTATCTGTGGAGAGAGACAGGAAGTGGGAGGGTGGGAGGGGGAGAGAGAGAGAGAGAGAGAAAGAGAGAGAGAGAGAGAGAAAGAGAGAGAGAGGGGGGAGAGACTACTCAATCTCAGGTTTCATCTCTTGCTTGTTATTGCCATTTTCCTTCCAGAGTGAAGGTAGGATGGCAGTCCAGTATGTCTCTCTGAATCTAATGGCATGTGTTTTCTAGTCTCCCTCACTGACATGACTGCACTCTCACATGGAAATCACTTGGACTGCCACTGCCGTTATTGACACACTCTACAGTACATCTGCTTATCAGAACCATCTGGCCTGTGTCACTGTACATGAGACAGTGAATGCCAGTCATTTGTGTAAAGCTCAACCAATAGGAACCAAGGACAGATACTATGCATTGGATTCTGGGAAATCAAAGAGGTTAAATACTGGGCTTGTATAATGTGAAAGATGGAGGGGAATGCATCGCCCCTTCCTCATCGCAGCCACAATACCAACAGATGACTGGTAAATATGACAACAACAAGCTACCAATTAAGATTGGCACCATTTTAATGCAGAGGGGTGGCCACTGCAATCATGCCATTTAGGAGGTGACACCCAAGTGATAAAGAATGCATGTCTTCTCCTGTCAAATTTGGCAGTTACTACAAAGATACAAAAAATGATAAGACCAACGCCTAATTAAGATTCATAATATCCACTGTACTGAACTGCCTAATTAAAAACGAAATGTGTCCGCTGGTCCCAGACAACAGAATCCACCCGTGGACCATTAGTAAAATTAATGCCTAACTCTTTCACCAAGCCTGACCGGTAAATGATTGTTTCCCCACAGAGCTGACAACACTGCCATTCCACACTTTAATTAATGTCCTCACAGGCAGGCCCACACACCCTAATGTGATGGAGTGCTATCTGATTCCTGTCAGATCCTATTCATATCTTTGTCTTAAAGTCCTATCAGCATTCAAGGAGGGCCTAGCCCCCCCTCACGTTAGTATGTCTGGGATGGGTAAACACCCTTGCGTGGGGGCTGAGTTTTAGCCTTGTTTAGCCTTCATCTTTTCAGGGTAAAAAGAATTTAAACATTATAAGTTTCCAGGCCATTGCGTCGTCATCAGGATTTGCAGTAGGTTCGTCAATATGTTACAAGTTGATTAACTGAGGTTGGACTTTGGTCAATCCTGAAAGATGAGAGACGCAAATTGAAATGTTCAGAAATCAGGCTGCAGGTGCGTTGACCCCAATCACGCCTGCCCCCTCCCCCCTCTTCTTCCACACCACCTCCCCCTCCTCCTTTCTCCCCATTTTCTCCTCCCTTCTATCTTCCCCCCTCCTCTACCCCCCCTCCCCTCCTGCCCTCCCCCTCCTCTCCACACACCTGGGTTTGAGAGTCTCAGTATGGTCTTTGGAGAGAGGAGAGAAATCAAAAGGTGAAGGTGGCTCGTCTTTCACGGAGAACGTTCCCTCACATCACAGTCCTCTGCCTGGAGGAATGGAACTTACCTGCATCCTTCTGTAGAACAAGGTGGTTTTAGACAACCAATCCTCCTTGAATAGACATGGAGAAAGCCTTTTTGTTTGCCCTGCAGTAAGTCCGTAGGCCATTGATGGAAATCATCCTGTCCTTTGATGTGCCATTACAGAAACACTTGCCATAGAGAATCGCTCTCCTTTCCCAGACGGTGGCTCTGCATGTTAAAATCAGAGAACGCTCTTCTCAATTTGCTTCTATTCTCTGGTGAATACAATACTGTAGCCTGTACCTGGGGGAGTGAAGGGGGGAAGGGGGAGGGGAGTTGGGTGGCGTGCTCAGAATGAGAAGATCTCAGGCTTATCCAGCAGCATCACTGTCCAGCCACCCAGCCACCAACTGCACCAGAGACGCTGTGTTGTGTACTCCATGTTGAAGCGACCTGTGCTGGGCTGCTCATGCTCTACCTGCACCCCCCACCCCAACAAGCTGGGACCATGCCAGTAGCCAACAGACACTGATTGGCTGAGCTGATTGGTCGAGGCTCTTGGTGTGACTGGAGGTTAACTAGAATGTGGAGTGTGGAGACTGACGGAGGCTGCTTGTCAGGAGGCTAGAACAGCACATCAATACTGACTGGGCTGAATAAACTAGGGTCCCAACCCTTTATCATACTCTTTCTCTGACACATTCTTCATTACCCAAATATATTTTCTATTATCCAATCCATTTCATATTCCTTAGTACTCATGCCTGACTCCTGCCCGGCCAGTAATGATATGGTAATTCATTCGGAAAACTGGATGGACATGAAATATGTTTCTGCCTACGATAATGTCAAATGGAATTTCTTTGGAGAAAAAAATCCATGTGCACCACCTGCCTTCACTTTGTGTAAAAATATGCAAAGCCTGGACTGAGATGTAGAATCCAACTGGGATTCAGACCTCTGTCCTTTTCTATAGACCCATGATGAAATGAATGCATGATGAAAAAAAGTATTTTACTAGCTAATGTTGGTAAAAAACAAAACAAGTTTGAAACAGTTTAGCTGTTCTGCAAACTGGTCTTCTTCCATTGTTGTCAGCGTAGTATTCTGAATACATGTCAAATCCATGCCATCAATGTCATTTTGCATACACCATGTTGAAGGCCAAGGCACTGTAATCGAGGATGTTGATTTGTCAGTTAGGTTGGGACTTGCTAATAGTTTTTCTGTTGACACGTTCAGTGAGACTAGCGCATCGCCTAGCTCACTTTTTCTCAAACTGTCCCACTGCAACACAACTATTCAGCTCAGAGAAAACTCTAAGTAGCCACACAGAAAACTCTCGATGACCCAAATCGTTGACGTTCACACTGGAGAAACTAGTGAAACTCAGACATCAGTGTTTCATCCAGTCTCACATCCATCCTTCCTCTGCTCAATCAGCATTGCTGGCTGACTTTCTTCACTTACCTCCAATATTATCCATTAGAAGACGTATCTTAGTCTGTGGGTTTTAATGAGAACCAGGTCATGAGGGATCAAAAAACGGATGAATCTAAATGAGTGTGTAGTCAGCGGAACAGGGTTGTAGTGTGTCTGTGATGTGAGGGATGTATCTACCTCCTGGGTCTTTTATGTAAGTCATCGGCAAGCAACAGAGCTAATGCTTATCTGATGGTTGACATCTGCAGTTTAACTGATTACTGCATAGAATAGTACTCTATGTACTCTTCCATACACACACACACCTCACCTATGTAACATTAAATATAATTTTTATATTTTTCGATAAAAAGTACAGTAATTTCAAGGACAAAAAACTTTTTAACACACATGTACAGAAAATGGCCCTATGCAAGCACCCATACTTACAGTACTTAAATATAATAAAACATATAGAATTGCTTACACCATGGCTGACCATTCACACATCGTAGTTCTGCCTTGATTGTGCCCTCTTATGTGGATGATGAAGGTCTTATTTGTACAGTGAGACCTGCAGAGGGACCAGAAACTCAGCACTTCAGAGCATCAGGGGGGCGGGGTCCAGTCGTTTGAGGGTCGGAGGCTAGTCTGACAGACACAGGGGTCAGAGAAAGCCACGGGGAACCAAACATGCAGGGTACAGCTGGACCAAACAAGAACAAGTATATCAACTATTAATAAAAATATTTCCTTTATACAGATGGTGTATTGCTGTGTGTGGGAGGATGGGTTGACATTCTGGATGTTTACATCCTTTTACCATCACCTACTTTTACCATTAGCATGAATCATACTTTCAAATCCCTGTGCAGTCTAACAGTGAAAGTGTGATTTCTTTACATTCTATACAAAAAATATGTATGGGTCTCTAAAAGGATATACATTCTGGATGATAACCATAATTAGAAGGTTGTTAAGCGGTAGGTATAATTGGTACATGCCGACTAGGGTTTCTTTGTTGCAAGCCAGTTTCTTTGTGCACAGCCAATAAAATGGCTGTGCACATTAATACTTGAAGCGAGCAAGACGCAAACCTGCAATGTATTTTAAATGAATTTATGTATCTAATCTTGAATGAATTGATTTATAGAAGTGCCAAATGCATGTGATAAGCCCCCAGAGAGATGATAAAATGTCATCTAAAATCACCACATTGTCACTGTTGCGCATCCTGATATTTTAATTTGACGAACAATGAATTATTCATAACAGAGAGACCATTTTTTTAATAGAGACATGAATTGTCTTTTGAATGACAGGCCAACGGAGACATTCCTTTCCTCTGCTTAGTCACAGCAAACTCTGATACTTCCTCTTTTTGCACAGAACATGCATTAACTGGGAGTCAGATGGCTGAGCGGTGAGGGAGTCGGGCTAGTAATCTGAAGGTTGCCAGTTCGATTCCCAGCTGCGCAAAATGATGTTGTGTCCTTGGGCAAGGCACTTCACCCTACTTGCCTCGGGGAGAATGTCCCTGTACTTACTGTAAGACGCTCTGGATAAGAGCGTCTGCTAAATGTAAACTCCCAAGGAGAGAATTGTGCCCGTGATTTTAAATTTGTTTTAATGTCTTGTTGCTATCTGGGAGGCAATCACAGGATGTTATTGTTATTGTGGCCATCTGCATGATCATGATAGTTCAGCATTCCATTAAGAAGTGCAGGGTCTCAACAGCAGAACTCTGACATTAGAACTCTCGTAAATCCTTCACCATCGGCACTCATTTAAATGTTCTGGAATCAGACTGCAGGTGCATTGACCTCAATCTCCCCTTCTCCCTTCCCCTTCCCACTTCTTCTCCAAATCGACCGCTCCTCCTCCACCCTCTCCTCACCCTCTCCGCCCCCCAGAAAGATCAGGTAGCTACCTGGAGCACGACTCTGTGTTTGCCTGACATCTCTACTCCCTGTTACTGCACAGAACCCTCCAGAGTAGCTGTATCACCCTGTGAATTGAGCCTGAGAACCAACGCTACTGTAATTCATCAATCCTGTTTATGTTTTGATGACACACTAATTGAACATAACATTCAAACCACAATCTGCTGTAACCTAGTCTCATTAATCACATAAGTCAAATGGTGTTGCACTAATTGGAGGGAAATTGTTTCCATGAGGTGGTTAGGGAAAGTTGGAGTGAAACGAACTCAAGGAACAACCCTAGGTTGCAGATTTCTCTACAAAGTGCAAAGTTGGTTTTGGCCATTATTCGCCTGGCTTCCCAGTACTTTGTTTGTGGTTTCAAGTACTGAACCATTTCAGCAGTAAACCACTCTACTGTACAGCACACAGATGGCTGAACACCTTGATGACCAGATGACCGATAGTTTCATTCATGGCCTCATGCTGCTTGAAGTCAATGCATCCAGAGGCATTTTTCCTCTGCACACAAGAGCATGAGAGCCATCACAGAATAATCGGTTGTGAGCTGGTTGTAAGCTCTCAATCCTCTTGTTTTTTCAGGTGTGGAGCACCTGGCTTTGTCAGATATCGGATTGGAACACTGTGACCTGAGTGATCTCTTGATTCTTTGTCTGGGTACACTTGTGTTGGCACGCAGATGCCCATTGACCATGTTAGTCAAAAGCCACTTAAAGACATGAAAGACCCGTTTTTTTTCAAAACAGTAATACTACGATCATCTTTCGAGATGAAATCTCACAACGCCAAGATTGTTTATCTTCAGGTGTGTTGGTTGAATCATCTCACTTCTTGACCAATGACCTCCCTTCCTGACTATTTCTGCTAACTACGGTATGTATGTTCTTGACGTGTGCATTCCTTGCAATCTTTGAAGGATCACAACTACTTATGGAACCAAACCAGAGTTCATCTTAATATACACTGCAAGAGCTGACCTACGGATGTCCTCCCTAAATCCTCCACCAGAGAATATCTACAAAGTCAGGTTACGGCTGCGATCCATACCGGGGTATTTAACAGGAGCCAGCAAACGATCTGCAGTGTTCAGAATGTGAATGAAGCCTCAGGGAGGGGAGACAGAGGGGGAGGAAGTGCTGAGATTAACAGGATAGTATTCCTAGATCAAACTACCAGCACAGCCAGAGAGCTAATTGTCTCTCTGAGGAAGAAAAAAGAAGAATACAAACAAATGCCTTTTGTGGGTGCTTTATCACATCAACACCTAATTTCTTATGTCCAATCACTGCAGTTGGTCATTAAAACTTGTGCATTAATTTAAAGGAGGACTCAGAAAAGTCACAACCTGAAATATTGCTGTTGTACTTGCTTTGTCTATTTCATGAGACTTTATTCATCCCCTTGGGGAAATTGCATGGAAATATTTGAACCACCTTGCACAATTAACTACTAATATCACTGTTCTTCAATCTGCCCCATCCCCAATGGTCAGACTGTAGCATACAGTATTAAATACACTCACAACTATTTAACTGATCGTTTACATTTGAAGTACATAAGTATCATAGTACTGTTACATAACAACATTACTGATTTGCATTGCGTATGCACTACATCTCTCGAAATAGCTATTTCAGCGGATGTCAGAACTGAAATTGAACTAAATTATGAACTTCTTGTATCTCCTGTGCTTCTCATTCCTCTAAATTGCAATTTAGGTAGCAGGTGTGCTACACACACAAACACACACAAACACAAATAACTGAAACTACATCCTCATTACCAAAGCAATTTGATGAGTTCCATGAGTTGTTGTTTTTCTATTTGGTCATTATGATTGTGGAGAAACCATATAAAATAGTCCAGGTCCTATTTGAAACAATGTTTTAAAACCTCCATTGATCATACTCAGATCTATATCAAATACATCACAGAAGCATTCAAGCAATACTTGCAAATCAACATCTGGGATCTGTGATGAATGTGCCTGCACCAGCAGTACTGTGCACAATAACTACCTCTGAATGTTCTGGAGCTCACCCAGTTTGTCACTGACAAATTGACCATATGATCAGGTATAACAGGGGTGTTTTAATCATAGAAAATGTAGATTGACTATAATGGTAACAGCTTTAGCTTTGATTAATGGAATTAGAAAACTTGGCATGACTTATCAACACTTCTTTGTCCTGTGAAATAAATTCCTGCTGTCCAAAATATTTTGTTTGTCCCCTTTGAGGATCACAGGGAAACCAGGAGGAGACACACATGACCCACTGATACCCATAAGCCAGTGGTGTAGTGGTCCCTGGAGAAGTGGGTATACTCTCAGTATTCACCTTTTTTTTTTTTTAAGTAGTCCAGAAAAAAGCCCTGTTTTAGAAACAGTGACATGTAAGACTATGATTTAGTTTACCCAAAAATATGTAATTTCTACTTGCACACTATTATTCTTGGATTTGAAGTCTTCTGTTTGTTTAGCACTCCACAGGTCTGGCCAGTCATTATTGATGTCTACAGACAACAACAAAACTAATTATGCATCTCCCTGTCTCTCTCTCTCTCACACACTTACACACACACACACACACACACTACTGTGATCACAATAGTCATCAGCAAGACATGGGTCCCCCTCTTTACATTAACAATCTGCATAACCAAGTGGAAATATTTTCAGCAAGTGAAGCTGAAGCATACAGGAGATTAGTGAGTGAAATACTTGGGAGAGTTTATTTAACAAAAAAACAACAAATTTAACACAAAATGTACAAAATGTTATATAACAGTAGCATTGTAAAAAACAAACATGGATACAGACAAAATAAATAGAAGGGCAATAAAATAAATAACATCACACAGAAATTCAAAATGAGGCTTAATCTGTCAAAATCACCTTTTGTTACAGTGTGAGGCTTCACTTTTCAATAAACTGGAGATGCAATTTACTGCCTGTGTGTTCTGACCTGGTGGTGGTAGACTGGATCCTTGTCTATGCTCACACTGACTTGCCTGGCTAGCTCCCGGTTGAGAGCTGCCAGGGCTGCTGGTTTTAGGGGTGGGGTCTGCCTGGGCCTGATTTGTGCCTCTTTACAAAAAAGTCAGCAATATCTCCCTTCCTTTTCATGGTTACCTGTCCCTATACAAAATAAGACAGCCTGATTAGACCTCAATATTGTTTTAGGCTGAATCTTAAACTATTTGTCCCCATTCTTGTGTTTTAACTTACTTAAAAATCAACTACCAGCTTAGCTACTATGC
The DNA here is from genome assembly GCF_963692335.1 of Osmerus eperlanus. Taxonomy (NCBI): domain Eukaryota; kingdom Metazoa; phylum Chordata; class Actinopteri; order Osmeriformes; family Osmeridae; genus Osmerus; species Osmerus eperlanus. Next base: position 9,177,391 of record NC_085031.1, read on the forward strand.
AATTAAACTAGATCATATAGGTTAGTTAGGGCTAAGTAACTTGGCTAATGTTATAATTTAGGGCTTAGTAACTTGGCTAACGTTATAATTTAGACCTTTACAATAATAAACAAGCTTCATAAACATTGAGATAATCAGTTTCATCAGTCTGGTATGAAATTCTTATGAACTGGGTTGATTAAACACTTACTGAAAACCAACAATGCCCCGGTTTCCCCACATTATCCCAATCTACGTAGCTAGCTTCATAACGTTAGCCGACTCGCACTAACTATTGGCGGCAACATCTCTTCTCCTCTAAATGTGCAGTCACTGGCAATTTGCCAGTAGTTTAAAATAATGATTCATTTGGAAACCACCTTAAAACTTACCTCAGAATGATGTCTTCCATCAACTGGGGTGGCACACCGCCGCTTGTGTCATTTCTTCATCTGTTGTTTGGTCTGCTGCCGTTATCGTAGTCAAGTGGCACCGGCACCTGAGTTTTTTTTTTTTTTTTTTTCACTGGCACCTGAGGTATTAGCGATATTTTCCTCGGCATGACCCGCCCTACTCTGCCTCTGATTGGCTCATCAGTCCTCATGCCTAAAGTTAACCAATCTAATCAGTGAAAGCAGCGAGTACCAGCCAATTAGAGGCAGAGGAGGGTGGGTCATGGCTTCACTATCCCCGAGGAAGAAAATAGGCAATCTGACTCACAGATATTACTGAATGATGCGCATCAGGGGGGATTTAGAAGTGGGTATACGCAATGCTGACTGAAAAATAAGTAGGTATACGCCGTATACCAGCGTATACCCTGGACTACACCTCTGCCATAAGCCACTTGGCCTTTGCAGGTCAAAACAAGATTAGCAGCATGATCACTGGCTAATAATGTCATAATCAACATCATTAGCAACCAATCACATTTGGACTTTGCCAAGCATACAAACCCGGCTCTGAGTGCACCATAACAGAGCTGGAATTATATTAAAACAGCAGGCTGCTGCTCTTTTCCTAAATGGACTATTCTACAGCAGCTGTTTCTACAAAGACCAGGGACAAAACCAGGGGGGAGTCTGTTACAGAACACTACACTATCAGACTACACCCCCCCCCCCCAACACACACACACACACATCCAAATAACCACAGATGGGCTTCTCTCTCTCTCTCTCCCTTTTTTTCTCTGACACAAACTTGCACCCACCCACACCCAACCATTTGGCACAGAGAGCTTATGTTGTGCCTGGTGTTGCAGGGAAGTGCTCCTGCCGTGGCTCTTGTTCTTCCACTAATCAGATTCTGACTGTTATCTTCTGCTGGCATTAGTGTTACAAGAGGTCGTACAGGCTTCCTGGCAGGATGCAATCATGGCGCCCTGTCTGCCACTACCCTTTGTGGATATACCTTTACTCTGCTTCTCTGAGACAGCGCTTGCCGGACGACCTAGCTCTCCTTTTAATGAGGACTGTGGGGGTTGGCCGAGGTTCACTTCCCTCCCTCTAGTTTTTTCTCTGTCCATCCTGAATGGAAGTTGAACAGCCTGAAGATAATAAGCATGGCATCTCCTTCATAGGTGTCAAACTTTCGAACTCGCCAAAGCTCTGTAGAGAAAAGGTCGATTCTAGAAAGAAACACAAGATGTACTTATTATTGGAAGCAAAATGTACATTCCACATCTGTCAGACGTGTCCATGTTCTTTCTCCACTGTTTAAAACTGTATTTTCAAATAATCTTTTCATTTAGACAGTATGATACTCAACATCCCCATCCCTTACCAATGGAGGTACTCCAGGTCAAATTAGGGACGTTTAACGAAGCCTAATGAATATTCATAACATTTATGTTCGGCTCTAATGTTCTGCATCTGGACATACAATATGCTTAATTTCCTTTCAACACCTGTTTACTGCCAAATGCCCAAGCAAATCAGTATAACTCACATGCTGTATACCATATTAATCTGATGGCAGGCAGGCAGGCAGGCAGGCAGGCAGGCAGGCAGGCAGGCAGGCAGGCAGGCAGGCAGGCAGGCAGGCAGCTAGATAATTTTGGGTATACTTGATATTTGATACTTCATACCAAAATTCGTCTTTGTCCAGAGCATCAAAAAAACCATTGCATAAAGGGGCTTATGGGTAGGGTAGTTCTTTGCAGGCCAGAGATGAGTTGAGAGAAACAAATTGGCTGTATACAGTATATTGTGCCAATGTCATATGGTGGAACCATATGGTTTTCTGTTTCAATATTTGATTAATGACTGATATTTCTGGTTGTGAAAGTGTGTAGTGTGTGTGTGAGAGTTTGAGTGTCTGTGTGTGCATACGTCTCTATGTGTGTGTGTTCAGAGCCTACTACAGGGTGTTGCTCCAGTTCCAGCAGCACCACATGGAACCCAGGCGGAAGCTCAGCCCCATCAGGGGAGAACCCGTCTGCTAGTTCCCCCTCCTCACCAGGAGACCCAACAAGAACTCCGGCTCTGCCATCGCTTCAGCAGGCCTGGCCAGGCCGAGACAACTCCCATCTCTGCTCCGATCACTGAGGATAATTTTTATATGCAGAGAGCTCCAGAGATCAGCTTCTTGTTAAAGAAAATAAGGACATCCAACAGATGTATTTACTTCACATCTATCTTTTAATGTGATTTGTTGTCTGGCGGAGGTTTACATTTTTTTGGCCTCGACAAAAGGTGTGGACAGACGGGCTATTAATGAACGAGGCAATGAAGAAGAAAAATAACTAAGTGACCACCGAGGACGAAAAAGTAATTCAACTGTATGTCTGCCTGTCTGTTTGCCTGTCTGTTTGCCTGTCTGTTTGCCTGTCTGTCTGTCTGCCAGACTGGTGGGGGGGTTGGAATCTTTCAGATAACAAGGACTACAAATAATTAATCAAATGTTGTCAGAACTGTCAGAGTTTGGGAATCTTCATTTGTATGGCTCTTTTTACAAGTACAAAAGGGTTTCCAAATGCACATAGATGTTGACACCCGAGACCAAGTTTAAACCTTGTTCCCGGCCTAACTAGGCTGGGACTCTGGCTTAAGAAAGACTGACAGGAAGAAACGTGGAATTCCGGAGCTCCTTTTCAGTCTGAGTCTGAACTTTCTCAGCTCTGTCTTCTCCAAGCTTTGTGTTGTTTTGAAGGCAGTGAGTTCACATCGACCACAGAGCATAAAAAACGAACTCTTGGCTGTCCAGACCTAACAAAAAAGCTGTCACACAGTTCTTTTGTCTGCCTGTCTCAATGTATCTGTACAGTAGGAGTCTCTTTGTTGGACTAAAGCACATGTCTCCCTATGGACTCTTCAAGCAGATCTCACATTTAGGGCTAGACAGGAGTGGATAGGAAGAAGCATTCATTTACTCTGTTGAACTAGAAGCAGTTTGTTGTTCCCTGCAGATGGCAACACTGGGGGAGAGTCTTCACTGTAGAAGCTTCTTTCAAAATATGGGAGAGCAAAACAAAACTCTCACAGCAGGATTGAAGATGGTTACTTTAGTCTAAAATGGGATCACAATAAAATGGGGAAACATCACCATTCTTATTTCACTTGATGACACTTGATGACTAAAACAGCATAAATATAGATCCCCACCATGTCAAAAGTATTTGTAGTAGTATTTGTTGTGTGTATGTGGAAGTACATATGCATAACCAATAAGTCTAAAGTACACTTTGTGTTGTGTTTCTTTGTGTGTGGGTGTGTTGGTATTTACATTTTGTGTATATACATTTGTAGTGTGTGTGTACGTGTGTGTGTGTGGCATACATCAACCTTATTGCCGACGGTGCAAACAGCATGTGGCAGGGTCTGAAGAAATCCTTCCCCTGTACAAATCGTGAGATTCTTAGGGGCTGGAGTTGTGCTCCTACCCCATCCCCCCCTCCCCTCTCTGAGTCTGTCTTGGTCAGGCATCCCCTCTTCCTGGCTCCAGGAGTCTGGCTGTCTGCTCCTTAAATAGAGCTGACCTCAGTGGAGACACTGGGGCTGCTGCTGTCTTTAACTCTGCTCAGGGACCTCAGGATCTCCATTTACATGTGTGTGTGCATATGGAAGAGTAGAGGGAGTGCGATGTGTGTGTGTGTGTGCGTGCATGTGTGTGCGTTTGTGTGTGTAACTGCAAGTGACTTAACACCCTCACTAACCCTACCCCATACACAATAACTCCAAAAAAACTGGTCAAAAAAGACAGGGTCTGTTGAAAAATAATGATATTGGTCATACATTCTACCATTTGCAGTAAACTTCACTGCTTTGTGAAACTTCAATGGTGTGTATTGCCTTTATGAGCACCTTGTTGTTGGACCTAAATATCAATAGGACAAATTAAATTAAGTGGTGAATTCAGTGAAGTTTTCACACATCTTCAACCAAGAGTTCAGAACAAGCATGGGGTTACATTACCCTACCCCACATAAACACACACACAGGCACACACAGGTATACACAGGCACACACAGGTATACACTCCCACACACAGGTACACACTTAATTACAGAGCTTCCATACACGGATGAGTGTTGAATTATACATGAGAATATCATCCAGATACGGCTGAGAGATAAAACACACACACACAGATAATAAAAATGGTAATAGCTGGATGACTCAAACACAGGGCTGGGTGAGCCGAACATAGCTCCCGTCAAGACGGGTGTTAGCCATGAGCAGTTCCCAGAGGTACGCAACAACAAATACGCAACACGCTACAGGCCAACACATTCCTGCACATCCGGGAGTCATGGTAGTGGCTGAGACGTTGGGAGCACATATGAATTCATTTCTGCAGGTCATTCTATACACTTGACACCCTGCTCAGTGGGTGCCTGGCTAAACAGATTCTTTTGCCAAAAATAGGAAACCGGTTGCCATAGCTCTGTGACTGACAAGAAAAATGCAATCTTTTAAAGGGAAGTAACGTGGTCATCATCATGTGGAGCTTTATTCTTCCCTGGTGATTTACAGGAAGTTCTATACAGTACTGTGCATAAGTCTTGGGCACCCAAGATTATTTACACAAATAATGTCTTATACTGTATTTCTTCAATTAAATGCTACAGCTTTTCTTTTCTTCTTTTCCTTTCGATGAGGGCGGTGTGTACACGAGGGCAGCTTTTATTATTAATATTTAATTCGTAATTAAGAACAACAAAGGAATTGCGCAAAGCAGTTTATTAATTAGTAGGCGACATCTCTGGTGTCTCATCGGTGAGGAGGCAGATGAGGATACTAATAGTGATGCAGAAAGTGTTGTACCATACCTATTTGTAGTAAAAATAAATTAAAAATTATAGTAAATCAAAATGTAATTTAATTAGCTGCATTTTTTCGTTTAAGTGTATCAGATTTGAATGCAACGTTTAATCAAAGAAATATATGTAATATAATTTTTTTTTTTGGGAAGCAGTATAAAAGCACAATTTTTCTAAACCTTTTGTTACATTTTTTTATTTCATTATTTCTTAAAGCATTTTTCCTTAAACTTTTTTATTTTTATTGTGCCTAAGACTTTTGCACAGTACTTGTACATTTCTTGTTGTAGCTTTTCAAAGGTAGGCATTAAGTGCAAACTTATCTTTCAAAAGAGCCTCTGATTGGATTGGAGTTGATAGGATATACTGCATATTTTGTTAATGTACTGCCCATCCAATACTGTTTGTGCAGTCAATAGTATATTTATTGTAAATATCATATCCTTTATGCAAATAGATTTGTTGCACATAACAGTTTAATGACATGAAAGATAACTTGCAGTCTATTGATTTTAGTTAAATCATCCCTGGATGAGAATAATCAACTATTGAGCTAAAAATCACAGAGTGTGACTGTGACAGTGTGAGAGAACAGCAGATCAACAAAAGGAAAAAGAAAATATATGCATGGAGTCAATCCAATTACCCTTATCTTCACTCTTTCTATTAATGAGTATTTGTGCAATTTTGCCATGACTGGTATGGGTGGCGGGGCAATGTAATGGTGCACTGCAGGAAGGTTCAAAAGTGTTTTAGTTTGATTCACCTCTCAAGGACACCTAGATCACAAGATTCAATACGTTTGGTCATTTGGAAAAGAGATAATAAGCAATTTGACCAGCAAGTCATTTGGGTTGTGAACCCCTGGCCCAGACACAAGGGAGGAGGCCTCTGAGAGATTGGAAATGATCCTGGACCATAGACTGTCGGGGAAAAGGAGGAGAGTGATAGAGGAAGAGACAGAGCGGTTTTGTTTGTTGCCAGTCTGGTTCCCAGTTCCAGTCCAAAATGGAAGTTATGTCTTATGTCACTCCAGAAACACTGAACGCCGTCATAAGTCATCAAAATTAATGAGTGCTAACTTCTGGCCACGATCCCTTCTAATCCATCTGAACGACAACAACAATTATCTGGCCTCCACATTGCTTCCAGCCATCAGAACAACCCTCCTGTCCTTTCTGCAGTAGACTACACTGTTGAGAGGGGCCTCGTTTGTATAAAAGGGGGATTCATGTATGACGTGTACTACTGTGTGATTTTTCATTGCTTGGTACTCAAACTATGATGTTTTTTGGAGTAAGGATTCAAACACAGAAATATAGAACTGTACATACAAATTATTACGATTATATATGTATATACATATACACAGTGAATAAATTGTATACATGTATTGGTTTGTGGAAAGGTGGAACATTGTGATAAATGTACCTAAGCCAGGGCAACCCTCCCCTGTGCCAAATCACCACCTGCTTTTAGTCCAATTTTACTGGCAGCAAAATATCCTTGATAAGTGTAGCCGCTGTCACTTAGGCTCACAGAGAATAGACACGATGAAGGATTCCATCAGGAATAATGAATACAAATGTTGCCAAAGCCAAATAAAAAGGAATGTATAGGGGTACACTTACAAATGTCAACAGCAACATATCAGCAAGACATGAAACACCATTATGTGGTTGTGTCTCTTACACAGAGTGCTTCCTAACAACCTGTTTTCTAAAATATCCGCTTGGCTGAAGTATACATCATAATCAAACCATAAACCTGAAAAGACCCAAGATCTGAGCATTGCATGTTGGGTCCCGGGAGCACATCAGAGAGCTTCTAGTTGGATGTCGGTGTATAGTACTGATCATCTTTATTTAGCTGTTCCAGTTATCATGTTACATTTGCATTGTGAGCTAACACTCACTCAGAGCTCTCTAACTCTGACAGGATCTATCACTTCATATCCATTTTTAATATGATGAATTGGGAAAATAAAATACATAACGTAGTGATTTATTAGGAGTCATCCGTCGGGAGGAAACCTATTGTTATTGTAATTCAAAAAATGTTCATTGTTTTGGAATGTCCCTTCTCCACTTGAACTAACAAAGGATGGTATGCACTTGGCTCTTTCTGGGCAAATGTGTGTTGTTTTCTGAAACTTTGAGGTTGGCACGGTTGAGATAAACTTCAAAACTTTAGATTAAACAAACTTTGCCCTTTGCTTAACTTTTTTTTATGGGAGACAACAATTCATTTCTCACAATGTCAGGATATTCTGCTGAGCAGTGTTTCTGGCTAAGCTTCAGGCAGTGTGAGGGAGAGACAGAGTTGAAGGGAGATAGAGAAATAAAGAGAAAAGAGAGAGAGAGACAGAGACAGAGACAGAAGGGACTGAAGAAGAAAATATATGAAAGATACAAACCAAACCATCATAGAGATTTACATTATGATTCGACCTTGACACTGCAGTCCAACTGATTAAATATGAAATCTTCTTCCCAGGCTTGACATTGTGTATTTGCAACGTAGTTGCTGATATCTAGATACTTAAAAAATCCACAACAAACTCACACCACATTCCCTGTCACGCTCGGCTACACCGTCCAGTGGTAAGTGCTTGGTATTCACAAGTGAATGGGCATTCTGAGGAGTCTGTTAATTACATTTCAGAAGTGTTACCCACCACCTCGCCAGGTGCTTGATCAGCAAAAGTGGGCAGAAAGGTGACTATACCTCGTCCGAACACGTCATAGTCTATGAGATGGAACACAGGTGCTCAGAGGCGGTATTAGTCTTAGCTTGCACCATATCCAAAATGAAATCATAATTTTGCCTTAGCGGCTGACTGGACTTCATTTGTGCAAAACCGTTGTGCAAAACCCAATGAAGCAGTTGTGGTTTATAATGATGTAGCTTAGAGGTACCATGTACTCCTTGTTGTGAGTAATATGGGTTTAAAGGAGTAATCTCATCTTTTATTTGTTGATTCAGTGAGAGAGAAAGAGAGAGAGAGAGAGAGAGAGAGAGAGAGAGAGAGAGAGAGAGAGAAAGTGAGACAGAGTGCGAGTGAGAGAGGGAAATGGAGAGAGGGAAATAGGGATATATTTAGTTAGGGAGTCAGGTGGCTGAGCGGTGAGGGAGTCAGGCTAGTAATCTGAAGGTTGCCAGTTCGATTCCCAGCCGTGCAAAATGACGTTGTGTCCTTGGGCAAGGCACTTCACCCTACTTGCTTCGGGGAGAATGCCCCTGTACTTACTGTAAGTCGCTCTGGATAAGAGCGTCTGCTAAATGACTAAATGTAAATGTAAAAATGTAAAGTTAGGAAGATAGCAGGCTGTCCATCTGTTCACCCAGTCTGCCTCTACATAGGTGAATGCCCACTAGGGAACCACCAACTTGGCATTGGGCCAAAGAGTGTCAGGAAAAAAATGCATGTCTTCATTATATCATATACCGCACTATAACCTATTCCTTGAACAAGTAGATCTGCATTTGCACATTGAATACAAGTATATATTTACACACACTTGGTATCTTGGAGAAGCCTACTGTGTTTAAGTCTACCACGACAATTCCACTCACTCACCGAGAGCTGCCAACAGGAACTGCCCAGCTCGTATGGTCGGCCTCAGCCCCAGTCAGGTCCCCAATTAGGTCCTCTTCTGACATCATATCTTGTTCCTCTGTCTCTCATTCATCACGTGGATCCAGGCAGCTTTTTAACCAGTACCAGGACCTGCAGAGGGTAGGACACAGAGATATGCAGGGTAAGACATGCAGATGAAGGAATAGAGAGAGCTCACCCGTGGAGACTAACCTCCAGCTGCTCCGGGAGGTCAACACACCTCCTCCATATCCCCCTCTCCTTTCACCTCCTCAACCTCCTGCTAATTTTCTTCCTTTCTGTCCAAGATATACCACCTTCTCCTCCTCCCCCGCCCGCCCGCCCGCCCTTCCTCCTCCTCCTCCTCCTTTTGGTCTTGGTTGCCCTAGTTGCATATATTCAGTAAATAATGACATTTATGAGGGAATACTACTGGCTGGCAGTCCTACCACTGATCTGTGTTGACAGCCTGCACATGATCTGTGTGTAGAAAACCCTTCTTTTTCTTCTCTCGTCCCTCTCCCTTTCTTTTCCACGCTCCTTCACCCTTTCCCTCTCCTTTACCTCTCCCCTCCCCCCCACGTAAATCCTTCCTCTCTCCCAGCAGTAAGGGGCTTTTGTGGGAAGAGGAGACCAACCAGCCTGGTAGAGATGAGCAAGTGATGTCAGACCCATGGCCGAGGGCTGGATCTCCATGAGACCAACCGGCAATGGACCAGAGGAAGCCTGAAAATACAGTCACTGAGGTAATCACCCTTGACTACTTCTCCCTCTGCAGACAGGGACGGTAGCAGATGCTGAGAAAAGGAAACTTCTGGGCTGACTTTGGGAACCCGTGGAGCCCAACAGTCATCAGTGCTGACGAGGTCCAGACCAAACAGACAGCGACCGACTCTGGACCATCTGGTAGCAAATGATCCAATGTCGAGTCAGCATCATCAACTTCTCTCTGGGAAATTTACTGATTCTAGGGAAACAAATCTGCTTTTGTCCATGGTTCATTTGTGCATTTGCTGGAGGTGGCTCATTGCTTTTGCTCATGTGCAAACTATGTAATTCAATATTCCACAGGGAAACAGTCTGTGTTCAATGTTGACTGCAAATCCCCACACGGACGTCAGAATATCAATGACAGCTGTCAGGCTTGGTAATGAAGTTTTGCAGTGATGAAGCATGCAGGTGTACTTTCCTCTCTGTCTCTCTCCTTGTTGGGTAAGTAGAACTTCCTGTAGGAGATGAGGGGAGGAGCCGCCTGGAGCTTGATTAATGACCAAAATAAATATTATCCACCTTATCTGTGGATTCTCTCAACAGGCATCATGAGAAATATTGATAGAAGCAGAGGAAAGTGGATATTTACATGAAGACTCAGAGGAGCTCCCGGTAACAACTTCATCTCTGCACTTGTGAAAGGAATACTGAAAACAAACCACTGCAGATACTGAAACTGGATCCTTCTCCAAAATGGAGGGAACGTATTCCCTCCACTTTTGTTTGACATGTTTAAACATGTTTAATTAGTTAGAGGTGAACAAAATGTATGAGAAAATACAGTCTGCTTACCCGTGCCTCTTGTGGTGACAGACACATATAAGTGGGATGTTTATATGGTGTGAAGAGCAGCTAGACAAGTAATTTGGATTTGAGAGACAGTGTAGGCTTTCCAATTATGGTACACTTAACCTATTATATGAACCACTTTGGAGTCTAGGACATAAACAAGTAAACTATTTATTCAATAGTGATGGGGGGTTGTGGGTAGCCTGGTCCTAACCAGACTCTCGTACATTGCATTTGTACAGAGAGTCTGGCCTCGCTCCATTGACAAGCGTTGACTTCCTTGTAGGCGGGTACTCTGTTGAAGTTTAAAACTATTGGATCTGCCCAGAGCCACTTTGATCTGCCATAACCAATCGCTAGCGTTCGCCTTAGACAATTCCTTCACCACTACTGTAACAGAGCTAGCTGCCGTAGCTGGAAAATCAAACTGTTCCCAAACCCCGTGGGGAGGAGGGTCACAACATCATGGCCACCAACAAAACTCAGCAAAACTTGTTCTTGCTCTGGCTTTAGCTGTTGGATATTCGGCAGCGTTGCCACAATGGACCGAATGGCTTTGCTCGCATCTTTCTCCGCCGCCATTACGGAACTACAACACATCTAGCGCACAATATCAACATCATCATCCTCAGCCACTCCCTCTGTTCGCTGATTCGCCGGTAGAAAATCAACCTGAAAAATCTGACTTACCTCATGGCCAGACCTATGTACAGAAGCAAAAATTTAATTGAGCGGAAGTACGTAGGAGGGCAGAGCCAGGCTAGGTTGTGGGAGGGGTTTGTTGCAATGTTTCCTATGAAATGACAGTTTGATGTTCCCTAGACCATGGGACCTGACAAGGAAATAATATTTTGGGCCCAAACATAACCAAAAATGTACAGCCAACTGGTTCTGCCATTATGCACTAAGGTCAGTCTAAACTCTCTAATCTGTTTCAGAAATAACTCTGTTGTCATTGCGTGTCACGTTTCACCAAGGACTTCTTTTCCCAGCAGGCACTAATTCCTGGTCCAGTAGACAACGTGGGGACACGAGACAGGGAGGTGGGGCTAATTCAATTAGTATGAAAGCAGAGTGCTGTGGGCGCCGGAGTTACCCTTGACGATGCCTGTCGCATCGTAAATAGACACAATGCCGCAAGTTCACTCTGACCCGGTCCACAACTCTGGTCTGACCATACCCCGACCTTCACAACGGCATCTCTGAACCACGTAATGAAATCAATTCCAAAAGTATACCTCTTTGAGATGCCAAGTCTCAAAGGTAATTTGAAGCACTACTCAACTCGATTTTCTAAACAGGAGAAACTTCTTCAATAATTTCTCTCAATTTCCAGTACAGGTACTGTAAGTATTATCCTGTTTCGGTTTCATGTGTGACATGGCAAGATATCAACATTGACAGAATACTTTTGTTAAAACAAATGCTGAATCCCTACATGGCCTGTACTATATATATAATGTATGATGATTGTACTCCAAGTTCAGCTTGTTATCCTGGACCCAGTAATGCAACAATGCATTGGACCTGGTGTATTGTCTGGACTGGCCAACTTGAATGCCCTGTAGAATAATGAACAAGTCCAGGGTACAAGGATACCACTGCTCATGGACATGGATATCATTCCCTACTATCCCTGCTAAATGCACATATATACTGCATCCGAATAATTGGAAAGACAATCCGTTATGATTTATCCTGGCTTCTATTTTGTTCTATGAAGCCTTCAAAGATGTCATTGAATTATAAGAAAAAAAAACGGTCCATGTCGAAACGTCAATGAGAGGAATTGAGAAAAACAAGCTTGTTCTCTGTGT